>NW_010972720.1:845405-944127 GCF_000737465.1 Haliaeetus leucocephalus | reverse complement strand
AAAACGGGGGGGAAAGAAAAGGAAGGGGGGGGGGGGGGGACGGGGCGGGACACGACGGCACACGACATTGAGTGATGGCATTTGTCTTCCCAAGTCATCGTTACACGTAATGGAGCCCGGCTTTCCTGGAGATGGCTGAACACCTGCCTGCCCATGGGAAGTGGTGAATGAATTCCTTCTTTTGCTTTGCTTTGCTTTGCTTGCGCATGTGGCTTTTGCTATACCTATTAAGCTACCTTTATCTCAACCCATGAGTTTTTTCACTTTTATTCCTCCAATTCTCTCCCCCATGCCACTGGGAGGTGGGGGAGTAAGCAAGCAGCTCTGTGGGGCTTAGTTGCTGGCTGGGGTTAAACCATAACAGACTTCCAGAGAGTTTCAGAGATACACATACGTGTTCATTCATCTTGGTGATTTTTGCTTTCAGTATTAATGAGCTGAGCATTTGAACGTTGTTTTATGGTTTGTGATTTGCAAGAAGCATTCTGGTTTTTGCAGCAGCAGGCTTGGTATAGCCTACTAAAATCTTTGAATTAAAAATACATGTAACTTTTCCACAGAAAAAAGTCTGAAAGAATCAACCGGACTTAGACAAGAACTTAAAAAACCAAAAGGCAACTATGAAGACCTTTGATTTTCTGAACTCATGTTGTCCAGGCATGATTTATAAGTTGGAAATGGACAGCTTAAGCAATATTGTTTATATGGAGACGTCATTCTTTTACAGAGAACGCACTGAAACTTTCTGCCAACTATCCCATATAAGTTCATCCTCACTATCTATCTAAGAAAACATAATAGGTCTTATTCTATTGAATGCACTGGTTCTGCTAATACTGACTTTTTAATTATTTCTGTCTTATTAATAATTAAAAGAAAAGCTTCACTATTTGTAACTACTACTAACACTAAAATCCTCTTTTAAGCTACCAAGCTCTAAATAGAGATCATTTCTACCAGCAAATCACTCTGATTCTCAAAGCACTTTATACAAAATTTTACATTAATTTTTGATGCACTTACATTGGATTGCCTTATGATTTGTTTTGCAGTCTACAAACTGCTGCAATAAAGATGAAAGGGATCATTAGGATCATTGGGCATCACAACAGAGCAGTTCCATGATATATCAGTGTGCTGACCTCAAAAAGGTCTCTTTTTCAAAACAACAAAGAAAAATATCTATGTTCCCTTTTATAGAATATTAGTGAAAATAAAAATATTTCTCCAGAAATTTCCACAATTTTACCTGTCCTGAATTTAATTAAAATGATCAAAGAATATTTAGATCAAAAGTTCCATGACTGAAAATTCAAAGTGCCTTTGGATATCTGCCCAGGTTCCTGGCTTTGCACTTCTGTGCTGCTTTAAATGGTTCAAAATACTACAAGGAGCTGAGCATGCTAAGGAACTCCTTTTCAATGATAAATATTTCTGATAATTTTGAATATTAAGAAATTAATAGATACAATATATTTCAATCTTTTTAAGGCTACTTGCAGCATGCTTAAAGTTTTCATTTAGTTAACATAGAAATCCATTATCCATGATAACGAGTTTTATTCTGAGCTATTGCCTCTCTTTTAGTAGTCTGTACACTTTCACATTTACTTTGCAGTATGCAGATCAAGCATCCCCTCTCTTTTTTCCCTCCCTCCCAGATATGTGCCATATAGCTACAGCTTATCACCATTATCATCTATATTTTGGTGAGATACAGACATTGCAATCACCAACGAGGTTCTTATTGTGTTAGTCACTGTGAAACCATGGAGGAATATTTTACATAAGCACTGGAATTGGTCAAACTCAGAATAACTGTTATGAAGTAAACTATTAATGAATTTTTACAGCTCTTCTGAAAGTCAGATGAGGTACTGAAACATCAGAGTAATAGAAAGTTTTCACTTTGCCTTCATTCAACATTTATAAGACACACTCCTACATTTCCACAAAATTGTATAGGATCTACATAATGCTGTTCATCACATGAGTCTCTTCTATTGGACAAACCCACAATGCGCTGGTTCTCCTGATGTATCCCACAGGCAGTGGGATGCATCCCAAAGAGCAGGCCGTAGTGAAATGTGGAAGCAGTCCTGCAAGAAATATTACCATTAGGAAAGAATGGGGTATTCTCCTTGATACCATGAGGTATTACAGGAGCATTTTAAGCACAAGCTAATCTCAGAGTGACAAAAAAATACCAGTTTCTTAGTAAGTCATGGAGCTATTTAAGTTTTTGTCCACTTAGTTCCACACAAAAGCTTATTACTTCCATTTCTAACAGCATAAAACTAGCAAATTTGTTATTTTTCTTACAGAAAAGTATATTTCCATGCACTTTATCATTTGTTGAAAAATATTTTGAAGGTAACAAAGCTTATGAGTAAATGTATACTCTGAGACTGTGCTTTATTTTAATAAATAAAAGGCGGGCTTCTTTGTATAAATTGCAATGATACTAAATGCAGGCAGCAACACATTCTCACTGTTATTCAAAGCTATTTATGGGCTTCATTCTGAGTGGATTCACACACTAAGCACATTACAATTCTAAGATCTTCTGCAGTATTAATAATTCTACACAGGGCCTTACCAATTGTTTACCTTAAAGGTAAATGTTTCTCTTAATTTGCAACACACTTGAGAGTACTAGATTAAAATCACGTCCAGTTCATGTCTATCTACAACGTACCCCAATTCACCTTTCTAATTTGTAACAGCTACTATAATAGACTATATGTTATATCATGTTCCTAACCTCTATTATTTTTAGCTGTAGAGTTTGGCATTGTCATCAATATTTTACTTTTTAATTCAACTGCATGATTTGAGTGAGTTTCTTAGTCTGTACCCTTCATTTTACCTCTGAAAGCAAAAGGTATAAAAGGATTTTAGGAAGGGATTAAAGTATTTAGTCTTCCAGAGAGTGCTAAAGGTTATTTATCACCTTAACTCATGTGAAACTCAAACACCTATAAATCTCTCACCATGTCCCAAAGCACTAATAGTAGCAGTAGGCAAAATTAAAAACCACCCAAACTACCGCAGAACATTTATATCAAACTATATGTGACATAATGTCAAATATCTCATCTAGTATGTTTTCCATGTCAGCCCCTAACTTAAGTGGCACCAAAATCCAAAGACCTCTCAACATAGAACCTGACGCACCAGCCAGTGCCAGGACTGCAAAACCCATTTTCTTCAAAATCTTATACACAGGGCATTACTATTACGATATATCTTTGTCTTTTTTTGGACAAAGTATAAATTTTTACTATCTAGAGAGCAGAATTGATACAAAAAATTAATGTTGTGGTTCGCTGGTTTGTCAGTGCTTGTCCTGCATGCCTGTTATTTTCTTCAAGTTTTCTATTTTATTTGAAATTCATTCTTAGGAGTTATAGCACAATTATTCTTGCAGGAACTATACTGCATCACGATTCTTGTGAATATCAAAAACTACACACTGAAATTAATTTTGTATATTCAGTGGTGGCTATTCAGCACAAGTCTTTGCTTAACATTATTTCCTCTCCTGCTGAGGAATTTTTTCTCTTTGTGCCTATTCAGCATTAGCTACTGGAAGTAGAACTGGTGGAAAAATTCTGAAAAATAGACTGCTTAGCTGAAATCAGAGCATTAAATAAAACTGGATTATGTTGTAATTTAATTTCAAAAGAAAACTAGAAAATAAAGCTCTGACAAGATGCAAGCAGAAAAAAAATGTTCCATCTTTTAGTTTTCAAATCATTCTTTGTTCAAAGTCTCAAATTTGTGTAATACCATAAGAAGTCTAAATTTTAACACACAACAGTTTCATTTTGTAAAGATACATTTTGATTAACCTATCTTAAAAAAATCTAGATTTTCCTAGCAACAAATTTAAAAATGTTAGGGCTTGTTCATTGGGGGGAAAAACAAACCAAAAAAAATTTCAGTGCCTTCAAGTCTTTGCAAAATTTCTCTTCTCTTCATCTATTTAACCTGTTCTGCAGATACTCAGCTAAAGAAATTATATTAGGACAGAATTCAAGCAGTTTCTTGGGAAGTGAGTGAAAGGGAAAGAAATAAGAGTGGAAATATCAGACAGTTTGAGGAAGATCGACTAATACGAGAAACCATTTTTGGAAGCAAAAGCTAAAGTGAGGTGAATCGTGCAAGACTGAAGTGTCATACACCACTGTAGCTTAGCTTTTATTGTTTGAAGGCAGAACTACCTTAATTTCTGGTAAGTATCTCTGCTCTAGTCTCTCCAAATGCCCTCTCCATGTCCCAAAGAAACAGAAATCTCAGTTCCGACACCAGCAGCTTCCTCAATCTGATCCATAAATGCCTCAGCCAAACTTGATGGAATAAACCAAGCTTTCTGAGTCAGCTTGGACATGTTTAGAAAACAAGGAGGGAAATGACAGTACACAGACTTGAATGCAAACATGGCTTTTGGATTTACATAATGGTCCAAGAAAAAAGCGGAGCTTGAAAAAAAAAAATTTTTTTTTAAAGAGTGTTGAAAAAATAGGAAAAAGCAAAGAACTGAAATATTCACGTAACATTGGAATTGCATTGAAAATTGTATGACTAACTTAAACCTGAATTAGCTCCTTCTTCTACAAACACAAGGAAGTTCTCCTGTCAAGGTTGCCTCTACTCCTGTATTTCCTGATGTTTTTAAAGCAGTGGATGAAACTTAGCCACACATTTCAAACCTCCATGGTTAAGAAGCTGGGATACGCACTGACAAATAACATTGGCAAATAAATAGCTGTAGTATTTACAGACTGGAAAAAATGTGCTAGACATGCCTGATAATAGGACTTGTAGTGGATCAAGACTGACTCCTCAACTTCTTGAGGTCCCTTCCAGCCCTGTTTTTCTGTTATAAAATACGGTCATGCAGAACATGCATAATTTTCACAAAACTTTATTATACGAGACTCGTTATGGCTTTTGTTTGGGGCTGTAGCAGCTAAAAGAGTTTGAGGTAGTGATGTGTTCTCAGTTATGGCCTGGGTAGGCTTGCTCCACGTAACAAATACAGTAATTAACTCCAGACTTTGGTTTCTATGCCCCTGCCAGGGTGCTGCAGGGGCTCCAGGGGCTCCCCGGGGACAGCAGGGCAGGGCCTGGCAGCCACAGCCAGAGCCCATCCCACCACCCCAGCCAGGAGCAGGGCACCTGGGGGGGCAGCCCCATCCCTGGGCATCAGACACCTCCCTGGTTACAGGGATGGACCGAGGCTGGGCCGTGACATTGGCCTGCAGGACTGTGGGGAGCTGGAGACTGGCCCCGCTGCGGTGTCACTGGGACAGGGACTGACAGCTCTGGGGGGCTGAAATGGCGTCTTGGGGCCTGGTTGGGTGGGGGGAGGCCCCAGGGGGAGGGCAGGGACAGTCAGGGCTGTTGGTGCCCTCAGGGACATGAAAAGCCCTGCCAAAGCAAGCAGAACTACAAGAGAGCTTGGCTTTGAGAATGCATTACATTTATTTATTTATAAACATGCTAAATGTCTGCAGTATCACCAGATGCGCTTTTATATTTCTCTATTGACTTTAGACTGATTTTCCTTCACTGCAGAGCCAGCTGGACATCAGTCCTCTTTTCAGCCTCCATCTTAATTCTGCCTATGTTCTTGTTTGGTCTCTTTCTTTCCCCTTGCAAATCCCTCCTTACAAACTCAGATAAAGAGCTGCATGGAGGAAGCCACTGGCTGTAGACAAGATGTTATTTTGGTGTTACATGTTATTTAGAAACAGCACTGCATGCAGACAGGTACTAATCCTGGAATCCTACATTTCTTCTAGAAAAACAGAATAATAAAAAGTAGAGATGGAGGAAATCTTGAGAGATTACCCAGTCCATTTCTACATCCCAAGATGGAATCAGAGACACTCAAACCATCTTAGACATGTAATTTCCTTCCCTAATGTTTTGCCTTTTTTCCCTCTTTCTCATCAGTTATACACTTATCTCCATAACCAAGGCTTCTAGGTGGAAAACCTCCTACATCATGGCTCATGATACATCTTAGCTTTGCAGGCCAGAGATCATTAATCACATACCTTTTCATACTTCAGAAGAGAAGACAGGGATATTATCTGTCCATATGGTGCCACTCTACTCTCAGGTAAAGTGCCTGTGTGCTGCACCGTACACAGATAGATTGCAACCCGTACGTAGGAGCATAAAGCAAGCTGAAAGTTCAAAGACAGATGTGAAACTATAGAAGCTCTCAATAACAAAATGAAAAAATTTTGCTGAAAGTCTTTGGATTCATCAAAACCAAATAAAGTCCAAACCTTAAACCTGTTGTCTGCATCTCTGTAAATCTTGGATAAACAACCTGTAACACACTGCTGTGTGTTTATTGTAACAGGTGAGGTGCTCAAGAGAGCAGAAGATATTCCACCAGCTGTCTCTGGTACTTTAATATGTGAAGCACAAAAAGGCTGTCACGAAACAATCAAGGAGCCTTCCAGAGGAATTCTGAGACATTTGAATAGCAGACATCTGGGGGGGTGGGGGTTCTTTTCTTCTAAAGTTTCAGTCTCAAAGAGAAAGAGCACAGTGGCAACCAGACAAGACACCTTGGAAGGCTATTTAAAAGTGCTCTTGAAGACCTAATAGTGGTAGATTCAGAGTCTGCTAGAGAGCAGTCTATTTTCCGAGTGGAAAGCTGCCAAGGTGTTTGTGACTCACTTCATCATGTCAGCTGATAACTGCTCACATGAGCCAAGGTACACACTTGTTTAAATGCCCGCAGAATCACAGCTTTAAATTATAAAAATGCAATAAAATATCAGCAAAATTCTATTTATTCTGATGATAATTAACGTGACATTTCTTCCAGCATGGATGGAAGAAACCCAGTCTTGCAGTAAAGGTAGCAGTCTCAGCTACTTGTTTTTTATAGTTAAACAGAATACAGGCTTCCCATGGGATCTCTGCTTAAGATTCATAAATCTTGTAAAAAAGACAGCTGCAAGACTCATATTAAATTCATACATATTTCTTCTTTATAACTTCTTTTGTTTAATGTCTAAGAAAAGTCAGATTGAAGTTAGGCTGTTCATGTAGCAGTACACTACCTACGTTATAGTCTAACGCATCTCACCAAATCCTAAAATTTTGTTGCCTATCATCCCTCATTTTATGCTCAGATTGTAAATTCATTGATGGGAGATCATTATCTGGTTTTGCTTGTATAGTGTGTAAAGGGGTGGAATTCTAGTCCATGATAGGATCTTCTCTATGCCAGGAAATGGCAAGTAATGAAAGTAATATCTGATTTACTGTAGAGTTCTCACTCAAGTAATTTTCTCCATATAATTCTTATTGAGGAGCGCAATGCTCTTTGGCTTCTGAACACTAGAATATGTTTTATATTTTATTTTAAATATACTTTATTAAGTGATTAGTTATTTAATGTTTGTATAGAACCCTGAACAGCAAAACACAACGGAAATTCTAAGTCTTATTTATAGTCTTTTATCAAGACATTTTATTTTATTTTATTTTATTTTATTTTTCTAAACTCTTTAAAGACTTGCACACTGCCAAGACACTAATTTTGGTCTTGGCTGTTTCTGTATACTATCTGAGCTTAGTGGGATGTAGCTAAATCCATGAGTGCAAATATTAATATTTTCTCAGAAACTTCAGATAAAAACCAAGTCAGAAAAGGAAAGTACCTGGGCACACCATTCACATGCAACCCTCAGACAAAGGCTACTGCTGTCTATGAACCCAAGCCCAGTTTGGAGCAGTACAGCTGTGTGACCTTTGGTCAGTCTGCTGAGAAAACTGCTGAGAAGACCAAAAGGAAGTAAACCAAAAGCCATGTGAGGTAAGAAGTGTAAAGACACAGAAGAAAGTGTAAGTGTGGATACGGGGATAGTTAGTAGCATGAGGACTTAAGAGGAAAAATACTGACATTAAGAGGTTTAAAATGCTACAAAAATGGTGAACCAGAAGATGGCAACTCAGCAACATCAAGGATCAGCTCAATTTAAGGAGCAAAGATGACTCCTCCTCACCTGACTTAAAACTGACTGAGCAGCACGTGCTTGTCAGATGTCTCATCAGACTGGTGAGCATATAATGCTCAGTCTGATAATATTAACCTTTTACCTACTAGCTCACTAGTCCTTGCTATCCACAGTGTGCTTACCAATAAATAATTGCTCTGTACTCTTCAGCTGTGTAAAATCTGTGCTTCATGCTCACAGTAAAAAGAGCAAAAGGAGTAAAAGTTGCCAAAGTGAATCAGAGAAAGAGGTTTACAAATTTAATTCTCTTTAAGAAAAAAAAAAGAGCTCCATAGAATTAGGAAAAAAAAAGAAAAAATGAATTGTAGTTGCAGTACCATAAGCCTATTATGTCCTGAAGGCATTTTCATACACACAATACTGCCAGGAGCCTTTATATTCACACTGAAGTGATTATTACGAAATATGGAGTCTCCTGGAGTCATTGTGCTAGTATATATTCCCTATAGAATTCATGCACAGAAAGTTTCGCCTGCAAAAACTGTGTACATAAGCTTGACATATGAATAGGTAAGAAGAAATAAACTTTTCATATTAGAAAAAAATAACACAGTTGCAATCAAACTCAAAGGGTGGCCTGCACAGTACTGAGTGGCAGTTTCGTAATCAGCTTCAGCGGTAATGTCTATATTGCCTTTGACATGCCTAAATTCTGGCTTAAATTTATCAAGACAAGTGATCTGCATCAGCAATATCCATCTTAAGCTGCCTTTGCCCCCAGGCTCAAGACACTAGAACATGCTGTACAAGACAGTCCCTCTAGTGTGCCACCCATCCACAAAAGCGCAGTATGAAGGGCACTCCTCAGCTAACGTCTGTGCCCCGTTCCCACCACAAGATTCTCCAAACACATCCTGTTAGAAGGGGCTTCATCTTATCGTTATAATATCTGTGCTAAATTTGTTTGCATGAGCTTTCTACCAGCTGCTGGTCTGATAGTAAGTGATTAGAAGACCTTCATGAGAGAAGACCTCAAGCCTATTTCTTTCTCTGTGTGGAGGCCAAGTGCAACAAATGTCTCTCATAGCTTCCGGACATAGGAAGGCATTGCATGGATTCCAGCTAAGGGGATGTCTATCCTTTAGCACATTTTATGGGAGATGAGAAAATTGAGAATTACCGTCCTGCCTTCCGTGCAGTGTCACCTATGATATCTGCAACACTGGCACATAATGTTCAAAATCCTATTCTAGCTCCCAAGTAGGCAGCCTCCACTCCCTGGATTCTGGCTATTTAACTCAGACTAGTGTGGAAAAATGCATGACCGTGTCACAGAAATAGGCATCATCATCCAGCACATCTTTCGTCCCTATAGACTTATCTCAAAGATGATGCTGATAACTCCCCAGCTGGCTGCCAAAAGGTGGTGTTCACCTTCTAACCCACGGCCCGCTGAAGGCATCTATTCAAACTTTCAGTATCACTGCACTCATGCATCTTCAAGCTTACTGGCCTCCCGGCTTTTGGCCTCACCAGTTGAGAGTTAACACCACAGATCATGTGTCTACTCCAGCCATTGCTGGTCTCCAAACTTCACTGACTTTTCAAGCAGGTCCTGAGATTCTGCACAGGGGCAGTGATGTGCATGTTTAGCTGCGTAACTGCACTGGAGTGAATTTCACACTATCACCTGGACACCAGAATCTTGACAGAAGAATATCACATTTTGCTCTAAGGTCATAAATTTTCCAGGGACTCCAGGGTCATCCATCACAGCTGAGGTGTCTAGTCCTTCCCTGTTTTTCAGCTGATGGATGAGGAAGTACAATTTGAGATGCCCAGGTGGTTCAGCTTCAGCACAATTTGTGGTCTGTAGGGGTAGAGTGGAATTTTGAGATGGTCTTCTCCCACCCACACCAGTTTGAAGCTCTTTTTGTGATCCAGTTTATTCCAGTTATAACTCACAGGAAGTACTAAACAATTTGTCTGCCTTTTTGGTCCTTAGACTTTTCTCTAATCTATGTCATTTGAATAAGCCCACACTGGGAACAAAACTTTTCTAACAGATAATGTTCTGAAATGAATTTGCTGAATATGAAAGGGAATAAGACAGTCTCATACAAGCTTCTGCACAATCTCTCTAAATTATGTGCAGCATATGGATTCAGAAACCACATATTTTTTTTGTCCTGATACTTAAATGTATACTTCCCTTTACTCAGAGAGCTAAAAGAAAATGTTTCATCTACCCAAGAGAACTGTTTGCATACCTAAATTAACGTACATTGTGAGCAATGGATGTAAAACTGACCACACATAAATAGCTAGTATTTACAAACTACCAGCATTTCAACACTGTCTCTGGCAGAGCTGGCACTTCCAAGCAGTTTTCATGTGCTAAAATATCTGGGTTAAATACAGTGAGAGAAAAGAACATCTGGGCTTAAAGTTCACATTGGCCCATTCTCAGCATCTCATATACATGCAAACAAATTCAGAATTAAAGCACTGCAAAATGCTTTCTGAGGAGTTGCTTATATTGCTGCAGATTTTCTGAAGAGTCCAGTATACACAAAAACTGCTGGGGTAATGTGAACTGGACACAGATAAAACCTAGCTCAGTATGCATAGGGAAAAAAATAAGTTCTCTAAAGAACAAAAGCCATTCATAACTAATATATTTCAAATTATATCATCTTTGGCAGCATTAATTATGAACCATAATATATAATTATAGAAATCAGTTGGCACTAATGTATCTATAAGAGCAAGCAGTTGTTTTAGAATTAATATCTTCTACAAACTTTTAAGTTCTATCAAAAATAAAACTTAAGTTTCCAACTCACCAACATTTTGATATATTATGTAGGTCTTGATTTGCAAAGATGTGAAATACACTATACATCCACAATTGCCTGTCTCATCTATGTTAATTAATGAAATACAATTAGAAATAGGGCCAAACACAGGAATACTAAATAACAAAGAGCAATTACTTTTGTACCTTTCTCACCTTTGAAAGGAAAAAAGAATCTGTAGTCGCTGTACCGCTAAACATGAAGGAGTCAGTAGAATCACTGACTCCTGCTTGCAAGAAACTATCAGGCTGTTACAAAACAATCAAAATAATGTTGGTAGTCAAAGAAGATAAGTTTTCCAAAGATACCCTAATTATCAGAGTACTTTCTATTATTAGAAATGGCAGAAAGATTAAATTAAAAATATTAACCACTTTAGGGGGTTGGACGTGATCTCTGTGACTTTAAGATTCTAACTTAAAAAAAAAAGTATCTCCCCCAGTTATGTCCACGTCAACAGTTAGTGCTGTACTATCACAAAGGTGTTTTCAAACCTTTTGCATTATGAATTCTTTTTTCTGAAGATGACACTGCTGTTCTGGAGAGCAATTTCTAGCATGTACCTAAGTGTTTTCCTGAGTAGAGATGAATTGATACAGATGTTCAGGTTTTATAAATAAAAGAAAAGAAGACAGAAAACCTTTAAGTTCATTTGGGGGAAAAGAATAATAATTGCCACTAACCTGAATGCTCAAAAACTTGGGAAAAACTCAGAGTATGTCCCTGAAGTTTCAAACTGGTAAAACAGAAGTTGCTCTTCAACATAGCTAGAACTGGAAAACATTTTTCTTCCTGAAATGTATTAAGGTTCCAGATATTCTGATCAACTGCAATTTACTCTTTAGATACGAAGTGCTACAACCAAGCAACTGAGGGAGGAGAGGAAGCAGATAAATATTATACATTATGTGCCTTCTGAAAACCAGTATCTCTTACCATTCAGTGTCACTGTATGTGACAGCCATCTTGTTTCAAGGTGTAGGCAGGAAAAGGCAGATGCCTCAAATGACAGAGCTCTGGTAATGCAGATGGCTGCCCTTTGCTGCCCTTGGTGGCTGGTCCAGCGTGGGGGAGCTGGACAGCACTGTTCCTTACAGAAGCAGAAACTTTCCCTTCCACCCACACCCTTCCTCTGGGAGGGAAACAGCAGTAGGGAAGCCTGGTCCCAGCCCTTCCCTTGGAAGGACCATCCCAAAGCCTGGCCCCATCCTTCACCTCAGGGAGAGACATTCAGCGTTTCCTGTGTGGTGAACTTGCCTAGAGCCATCTCCAAGCAGGCGGATTTCTTCCAGTGGACTGATTTCTGACCTCTGCGAGTTAGAGACAGATAATCGGACTGTTGAGTGTTAGGAAGGGAATAGAGCATCTAAACTGCATGAAAGATAACCCCAAATCAAATTTGTAGCTAGTGCAAGAGAGGCATAACTAAATTTAGTGAAGCTCTATCAATTTACATCATCCTAGAATAAGTCTCTTTGTACATCCAATAAAGATGAACAGAATAATTTCCAAAGCTTTCCATCTTTTTTAAGTTGCTGTCAAGTTTCCAGAGTGTTTTTGAAAATGATGCAGTGCTTACCTTTTAATTAGTAGCAAAATCTATTTTAATAGTTTCTATTCAATCAGTTTTTTAAATGGGTAAAACAGAAGTCAGGATCTTGTAAGCAGAATGGTAAGCAGATTTAATGCACTTTATTTATCAGATCCTACTTTCCAGTCCACAGGATAACCCTGATTCTTCTGATGAAGCCAAACTGCTCAGGGTGAAACTGATAGAGTTTCAAAGACCCTCCACAGATGGGTCCCTCCCATCTGCCACCAGCCTGCTCTCCAATTCGATATGCAACCCCTCTTCATTTGCAAGCCTGAAGGCATTTTGACTGTGACAGTGTTTGGTAAGTCTTTAAGAAACCAACTGCGACTCCAGAAATGGAACACATTAATTCCTGGTGCATTTGCACATGCAATGGCTCTAAATGTAAAAGAGTCAAAGGCTTTTGACAGTCCATCTCCCCTGACTCAAAGTCTTAGGCAGATAATGTTTTATTGTGATATAAAAAGAGCACATTACTGGAGAAGAAGAGAGGTTGTAACATGAAACAAACTTCTCTTGTTCTTTGAAAACTATGGAGTGACACTTACTTTGCCACATCATGCAAGAGGATTGAGAGGAACATGAAACAAGATGGAAAAATCCCCCTTTCAGTGGGAAGGAGGAGCTCTATCTCGACATGGATGGGAAATGAAAGCAACTCTGCTCAAGCTTTCTTCTTCACTTGGCTCTGAGGATAGTGATACGGGGGAGCCCAGAGAAGAAAATAACTGAACTGACACACTCTCTGGCTTGCTTGTCTCTATGTTATAAGTTTTCAGACATGGAATCAGCTGTGACTGGCCTCCAAACTCACAGCATTAGATGGAGGAAAACACAAAGACATCATTTGTTGTACTAGAACAGTAGCAGTTTTCAAGGCTTTGCACCAGTAGCAAGAAGGCTGGAAGCAGGCAAAAGATTGAGAGGGGACACAGCTGGGCCAGCTGACCCAAATTGGTGAAAGGATATTCCATACAACATAATGTCATGCTCAGCAGTAGAACTGAGGTAGTGGAAGAAGAAGGGGAAAGGCAGGTTGGCTTTCAAAGTTGGCCATTGCTTAGAGACTGGCTGGGCATTGCTCTGCTTGTGGGAGGTGGTGAATGATTCCCTTTGCATCACTCTTTCCCCCCCCCCCCCCCCCCTTTCCTTTCCTTTTTTAACTCTCTTTTTCTCAATTCATTATTTTTTTGAGTCTTGCTCTTCCCAGTCTCTCCCCTGTCCTGCTCGGACAGGTGTGGGTGGGGTAAGTGAGCAGGCAGCTGTGTGGGTGTTGGCCAGGGTCAAGACATCACACATACCCTTCTAAAACAATTGTCCTTGATTCAAGAATGCAATTCTTTCTTGGAAAAGATATTCAAGGTTCTCCTACAAAGATGTCATTGCAGTATTTATTCAGAGTAACAATGTGATGCAATTTTTAATATGTAATTTTCTTCCAGTTATTAATACATTTTCCCAGCATTTTAAAATAATTTTGGACCTATATCAGTTAGTATAAGATCCATTTCTTCCTATGAATAGTGTTAAACAGCTGACTTCCATTTAAACCTTTGAAAAAAAAATTGCTGGTGTCTCAAAAATAGTACATCAAAAAGAAAATGGCATCACAGTAGCAAAAAAGAAATCAGCACTAATTACTGCCTAGTGTTCCACAGGCCACAGCTTCATTAAATAATGTAACAAGTAAGAATCTCCTTGTTTACAGGGAATTACTTGTCCTCTCATTAGGATTTTTTTTTTTTAAATTATAAGTGAAAATAGCATAGGCAATTCACATGTATTCATATATTTATACAAATCATTTTCTATTGATCAAATGGATCAATAAAAACTATTTAAGCACATGATTTATTGTATGTGCGGTTTAGTACCTAGTCATCATTCATAGCATAAATATCTACCATGATCTAGAATCTCACTGATACGTGTTAAACATATTACTGTTTGCGTAACAGTAAATGTGGTTAAATTTTATTTCAATTTGCTGTGAATTAAAATGGAAGACTTGTAATAACTTTAGATTCTTGCTTTGCCCCAAGCCCTTCCTTCTTCTCTTTTCAGTTTAGCAAAATTTCTGCCCAAAAGCTACCTGCTCTTGCAAGTTCCCCAACTTTGAGCTGTAAGATTTTTCCAGACAATGGACTGTAAAATGAGATAAAGATTACACTGCAAAAATAACCTACCAGAAAAAGTCCAACTGTCCCAGACTAAACTGGTTTCCTGTGCTTCAGCCAGTTATTCTCATGTAGAAGACTTAATGCATTAAGTGGATTTTCACCGTCTGATTTACTTAACAAAAGCTATCCCAACCAATTTGCACTGCTGCTGTGGTTTTATAAACTCACTTTCATTTTCTTTGCTGATTCTCACACGGAATTCAAAGGGGGGTTTTGCAATACCTCCCACCTTTCCCACACTCGCCAAGATAAAGGCAAAAAAGCATCTTGTCTATGGGCTGTAAAATCCATATTCTTCCTTTTTATTGGCTGTATGCCTTCCACTACTACCTGATGCTGTCATTCATAGGGGAATCCTGTGATAAAAAACCTGATAACACACAAGCTTCGTTATGCAAGAAAATAGCCAACAAGTTAAGATCACTGGGAATACATAGATAATTAAATGTGTTAAGCTGCTTTTCCAAAATAAGTCATAATCAAGCCAGCACTGAACACCCATTTTTGCAATAAAAATATGTACTTTCCTTGAATTTAAAAAAAGTCTAAATGTATAAGGGAAAGATTCAGAATTAGGAAAAAGCAGAATTAGGAAGGAGCATCACAAGCTTTTACTTTCTTCAAACAAAATTTAGGTGATCGTAGTGGGTTTACTCATTTTTTCCTCGCACTCTCCCCTGAAAAGTAGTGAGCATAACTTAAATATCTTCCTGCAATACTTGCTTATGTAAAGAAATAAATACGAGCTTCTTTCCTTGAACTTTTAATGGGATTTATATCATGCTGAGTTTTATTTTGCTGCTCTTACTTTTTTCGCCTAATGCAAAATGAACAATCAGTTTCTGAAAATATAATTAATATAGTTTTCAATTGTGCAATTCTACAACATGAAAACACCATGACAAAGTTTTCAATAAGCTTCATCTGTACTAGAAAGGCACCAACGCTGCCTAGGAAATAAGCCAAATGTAAACAATCTCTTCATGGTAATTTGACAAGACTATATCAATTTCAATACATAAAGCAATAGCATCTACTCCTCTAAAAATTCTTCATGTAAATGCCTCTTATTGTGATAGTCATAATGTTTACTTACTACATTTTTCTAATGTTTACTATTTATAGGATTCAGGGGTAAGTACAGAAAAGGGCTAGCCAAAAACGAGCCTTGCTTTTGAGAGAATCTTTCCCATAATGATTTTTTTTTTTTCTTCCTTTTTTTTAGTTATCTTTAAAAATGCAGCTCAGGCCTTCTTCCTGCTTTGGCCATTTCCATGTCAGCTGCCCACTGCTACATATCAGCATGCCCAGACACAGAAGCATTGGACTGACTGACAAGAGCCACTACTCTGAAAAACACTGATTCAAGAAAGCAGGGAGCCGCAAGGTAGGTCCAAATGGAAAAAAAAAATATTGAGAAAGAGACTTGATAAATATTCAGATTTTCATTGTTTGTGATGCTTGAAAAGATAAATACTAATCTTTTTGTCACCAGTTAAATCTCTGCAAAAGGACAGTATGAATTAGGTAAAAAAAAACCTTAAATCTGTCTCCAGTTTGCTATCAGATATTTGTGGGGATTTTTAAAGCCTGTCTGAAAAAAGATTTAGTGCTCTGATAGTCTTATTAGAAACTAAGTATTCATGAGTCAGGTAAGAACTACAGAACAGGGAAATGGAGCTTAGTATCTTAAACTATTCCATCTACATCTGCCACAATTTATGGACTTCTCTGTAACTGATTTTTCAGCCTGAAATTAGAAGGATTTCCAAATCCTCTTCACTTTGACTTGTTACCAATAGCAAATTTCTCATTGTTTTTAATAGCTGTGGGTTTAACTCCATGCAAACTGCTGAAGAATCCACTCTGCTTTCTGAAGGAAAAGTATTTATTTATGGGAACTGTACTGTAAATAAAATGCCTGATGTGAATCAAATAATTTAATTTGACACATAATTCATCATTGCTGTGAACATAAATCATCCTGGGCTTGCTTAGGTACTTTTTATTGAATCCTTTACTCTGATTTTAATGACTGTATCCTAGAGAAATCAACAGGAATTTTGGCTGAGCTACTGTTTCAATTACATCAATTAAAGCTCAGATAGTCAACATATATGTCCCAAAATCCTTTTGAAATATAATTGTAAGAACTTCAGATCTTGGCTTAAGGACAATAAAATCACAATGAAAAACAGGAATGCCCGGTTAATAGCATTAATTAAGCAGTAAAGAAAATAGTTACCATAACTTTCCAAGAGTAGGAATCATTGCATCTGAGTACACACGCATTTGGCAAGAGAAGTGCTTCACAGAATTCAGCTTTAACCCATATAGACAATCCAGTATAACATGGTGGGCATTTAGTTCCTTTCTACCTTCATTTAATTCCTCTTACTGTAAATCTACACTTTCCAAAATAAATTCAGTTGAAATATGATCTGGTTTTGTCATGTTTTAGTGAAACACTGGTCAAGTTCATATATGCTAAATAGTCAGGCTTTTCTTTCTTCTTGCTTCAGCCTTCTCTCCTTCCCTAAAGATTTTTTTAATCTTTATTCACATTCTGTACATCCCCAAAGTGCTTTGCTTTACTGCTCCAGCAACTTTACAGACAAAACTAACAAAGCAGACACTTTAGCGATTTATTCGACAACAAATTCTCATCTATGCGGAGTCCATGAGAAACCAAATCCTAGTCCTGAACATCCTTGAACTGAGAAGAAGTTTGGCTGCTACAATCTCCCAGCATAACTTTGGAGAATATTACCAGGGGAAAAAACATGTTTCCTTTATTTAACTGAATTATTTATTATCTTTACAAGTCTCCTATTCTGAAACTTTCCAATGCTCAGTCATATAGTCTTATTGGCTTAAAACATGCTGCAGTATTTTAACAGCATGAAGAATAAAGCACACATGCTATATCTTGATCAAGAACTCTCCTTCTCTCCTTTGATCCCTACAAAAACAGTCCATTATCCAGAAAAGGCTGCAATAATTCAGTGGGAAATCCAAGCTCAAGCACCTGACCTGCTTCTGCCAATTCAAGGCCAGAAACAGAGTATGTCCATACTGCCCAGGAAATCAGGATGTAGAGATGCCCATGCCAGCAGCGTGCAAGCTGGTGTCTCACCTGGAAGTTGCTTAGGGTAATCAGTGCAGTGTCGTGCTCACCCTACTCTTCCAGCCTGAGGGAAGTACACAGGTATCAACTGAGTCTGATGCAAGACCCTTTGCTCACACTTTTCCACTGTTTAGCTCACTCTGGTTGGAACAGGGATTTACTGGAGTACTAGAAGGTTATAAAGTCAGCCTATTTTGTGGAGTAAGCTGAAAGAGCTGAACTGCCGAATGCTCTCACATTCACTGAGACAGGAAGCTCTCCTCAAAGGAGAGATTCAGGTTGATGTCTTTGCTTTCATTTAGGCAGAATAAGGACTTGACTCTCTTCCATATCCCAAGTAGGCACTTTTGCTCCCAGTTTACTAGTTATTCTGTAATGGCTCTCTATCTATGCTTTTGTTCACAGAAACTTTCTCATCAAAACGTGTAAACTTATATGAAGAAGTTTTGATATAACAGAGTTTCATCATGGCTTCTAGCATGTAGCCTCAGAACATTTGTACAGGGTAGCTAAAGCATGATATAACATAAAAATCAACATAAAGCCCACCAACCAGCCACTGGAAGTATGAAAATCCATCATAATTCTGAGCGCTCAGCACTGGCAAGACCAATCCTCTGCAGAGACCATTGGAAAAGCCGCTGCTCATTTGTTGCTTATGGTTTACACAACAGGTATCAAGCAAAGCCAGGAAAAATAGCAATTATACATTGTGAGGAAAACTATTTTTAACCTGAAATGTGAAAGTGAAATGCAAGAACACTTTCAAAGAATAAAACACAACTGTTGGGTAAGTAGATGGTTCCTATGTCAAATATCTATTAGTATAGTAATGGTATTGGTCTTATATTATAATAAATGAATTATCAATAAATATAAAATTGTCTCATATGTCTGTACTTTACTAATGTTAAACACATACAGTTTTACATCAAGTATATATGCTTATTGAATATATATTGAGTGTATATAGCATATATTTGGATGTGTTTCAATATTTAAGCCATCAAACCATTTATAGGATAAAAATATTAAAAACAAGCCAAAACATTATTTGATAGTAAAAGACTGAATGAATTACAAAAAATTATTTGAATCAAGCATTTCTTTAATGTTTTTATTGCATTTGTTTCAAGTAACACTTTTGATAAGTGAGCTGTCATTAATAGCTGAGGTTAGACTTCTAATTCTGTGCTGATGCAACAAAATACTTAATCAGGAGGTTTCAATTAACAGTAGGTATGCCATTGCACTGGAGGTGTGCAGATTCAGAAACAGACAGCAAGCAAGACAAAGGCCTACTACAGATACAGGTAGTAGCAGGCAGCTGCCTGTGGGGAAGCTAAAAGCACTGTTGGGAGCACAGACATTAATAAGCCTGCTATAAAAGCAGAGAAAGCAAAGCATAACAAAAGCAAGGAAAATATCAATCTGGCCAAGCTTTCTCCTCTCCCTCTTCCTATCTACACACTCAGACTCGGCAGGGGACAGACAATAGTATCTCATTGTCAGCATCTAAAGACAGACTACAATGCAATTTTTCTTTCTGTCATCTAGTATGTATTCCAGATAGCTCACTGACCACCACAGTCCATTGACATATCTAATTAAGTGCAAAAATAATACCAGAACCCAGGAGAGCATTTTTTTTCAATAACCTTGGACAGAATTTTCCGTTTAAATTTCCAAACTGAAACTTAGTATTTAAAAAATTATGCAAGTTCGTTATCCAATTTGTTAGAACTGTAATGTAGTGATACATTTCTATTTCCTCCTCAAATACATTCATTGGTTTTGCATTTTGTCCCAGATATTTAAGAAAAACTAGCAGTTGTAGCAAAGAGATCAAAAACTAGAGAGGGGGGAAAGGACGGGGGTGGGAGTTAAGACATGGTTTGGTTACATTATTTTCAATTTTGCTTATCTCATTAGATGACAGTGTGAGAAGATATCACAGTTCCCCTGAGGTAAAATATGTTCCAGAAACAGGAATTCAGCATCTTTCAGTTTCCAGGGTTGGTGGAGACCAGCCATCCTGCATTATTTACAAGAAATCCAGGCTTAGACCTTTAGCAGTTGTAATAAAACTCTTGATCCTCTTCTAATAGCAGAGGTTAAATATCTTAACTGTCATTACTAAAAATAAGTCTTATTACATCATTGGCCAGCTCAGAGGATAATCAGATTCTGATGATGTAATTCTGCAGTAGAGGACTACATAGGCATCCTCATTTCTGCTATGTTCTTTTTAAATACAAGGTAATTCAGTAATAGGTATTTATTCCAGAAAATCTGTTTAGTAGAAATAAAAGTTAAAACATACTAAGACAGTTCTATGAATATAATTCAGCATAAACAAATATCAAAAATAGTATACAATGAATTTATCTCTTGACCTCTTATGGAAAGATGACAAGATTATTTCAGAGACCCATGGTCCTTTTACATGGGACAAAAGTCATATTAATCTTTTGTACTACATACTAGTCTCAGCCTTCTGTTGAGTCATATGTATGACTGTACCATCAAAATCCATGCCCAGTGAGCTGTCAGATCAAGCGTGCACCATCAACTGTGCACCAAATGGTTTGAGGAAGATATCAATAGTATATCTACTATATTTTCTGCTTTCTCAATGGAAAAATGTGAACTGCAAGAGTTATGTCAAAGCTTAAAGCAGGACATTCACAAGAAGAAAGTGAAAATGCATGAATTTGAGTTGCAATTTACAAAAATGTGTTAAGCATAGATTGAGACACATCTACAAATAATTATTCTGTACCATGGTTCCCCTTCTTTGTTTCCCTTTCCAGTCTAATGTTTCTTTTCCAGATTTCTTGCCCTATTTTCAGTAAAATACTTCAGTTACAACTCTAAGATCACTATTGCATAGTTGGGGTTTTATACATGGAGCACTGCACACTGTTCAAGGTGAAGAGGGTTCCCCCAAAATTGCAGTTCTTTTAGCAAGACTATTTCACTGGTGTTTAGGTCGCCAAGTGGCCAGAAAACTATGTTTTTCAATATGCTTCCTAGTGGATCCAGTCCATGATTAATTCATGTATCTGGTCAATTTCTGTTGAAATATATGAGACATAAAGCTTCACTTTAGCTGGGATATACGTTGCTTATCTCCTCTTTAATATATGCTTTGTTACTGACTGAGGGTGAAATAAGAAATTAAAGTGACTGCCTTACACATCACACATACAGCTTAAATTTTTTTCATATTCTCAAAAGCATAAAAGTGTTACTCCACATGTACAAAGTAAGAATGGAGCAATATCTTTTTATACACTGGTGTGGTCAGAGACAGTCTCTGTCTTGATGCTATATATGACCAAGATAAACAGTAAAGTGTGGTCATCAACCTGATTAGAACCTATTTGTAAAATAGGAAATTACCTAATATTGATGATTTGCTGATACACCCAAATCAGGTAAGGAAATTAGGCAAACTGCCAATTAGCCGAAGTAAATACAGTCCCACTCCAAAATTTGGTTTTGGCCAAGCAGCAATTTCCTCTCAAAAAATATTCCATTGCAAAGACTTGTTTGCAAAATACATACAGAAATATAGAAGACTGTTCATTTATCATGCTCAGTTATTCAACACTGCCAACTATGTGTTCAAGACTGTGAATCAGACCTCTCTTAATTCCTTCTTCTTTACCAAAATGTAACATACAAAATTAGCATGGGGATAACCAGTTTGGGTATCAGTTTTCCATCCTTGCAATCAGGTTATATTTTCACCTGAAAACCTAGAAATTTACATTCTTTAACAAAAGTGGAGATTCCAATGGAAACTGTCAGCTTGCAGCAGCTGGAGCTCTGAGAGCAACTCAAGACTGGCAACCAGAAGCTGAGATTTCTTTTATTGTTGTTTGTTACTTAGTCTCAGTCAACAACCAGAAGAATCAACTAAACACACAGTCATTCTGGTAACGTAAGAAAACCAATAGGAAACAGTCAGACAGAATAATAGCATATCTCTCTTTTTTTGCACTTATTTTTAGAAAATATTTTCTCTAAATGTTTATGATAACATTCAAGTGTTTATGATAACACTACAGGTATCAGAAGTATGAAGAGAGCTGCCTGCCAAACTAAAAAAGATGGTTGGCATTGAATTGTTCATTTACAAAGAACAAGCCAACAATTCATAAATACTGTGGGATAAGATTGGTTTGGGGGGGATTGTTTTGTTTGTATGATAGCACAGGCCTGGTGGACCCTGAAACAGACATGTCGAAGAATTCATACAGCAAGTTTTCTCCCTAACTTCCTTCCCTTTGGGTTAGAAACTATTTTTATAAATATAGTGTTGTATTTTACACAGCTTCCAGTGTAAAATAATCTTCTGATGCCAACTGCTGAGGAATGCTGAGGTGCTTGACTTACAACTTTTGCTCTTGTAACTCTGCAAGAGTTAGGATAAGATTTAGGTGGACTTTATGTCTGCAGTTGGTACTTCATCAAATTGTATTGCTCTGTCCAGGTAGATCAAGACACAGTTGTAACTACTAAAATGAAACAGAGAAAATAATATTAGGAAAAAAAAAATCCAGATGAGGGAGCAATAATGGGAAATTTGGTCTAGCTGCTTCTTTTTATCAGAGCAAGTATTGACCCCTTTTGGCACCAAAAAGCTAATCTAAGCAGCTTTGTTCCACCCCTGGAGGAGTACTAAAGAATAAACCTGTACTATTCTGATGAAAATCTCATTATAAGAAACTGAATACTAATGAGTCAGAGGAAACAAAACCAAAATAGGCTAAAAGAAAGCCTTGAAACCAATGGTTTCACTGGAAATTAGTTTCACAGTATCACATTATGTATGGAGTCAGGAAGGCCATACTACTCACAAAAAATACAAAGGAGCAAAAGATTTAAGTTACCTATACTATTACAATTATCTCATCTGTATTATAAGAATTATCCAAACTGATGAATTGCCTTCGTTCAGCTGGTAAAGGACAACTTCTGATGATAAAATAGTTTTTTCACAGGCTAAAAAAACAAAATAAAATCAGTCCCCTTTCTTTAAAATATCTGTCACTGTCACTGTCACTTCCAGTACTTCCTCCAAAAAGATATTATAGGGAAAATATCTGGCCCAGCATCAACTCAGCACCATATAAGTGTGTCAGAAAAGGGCTGCAGAAGACTTTGGTTTTACTTCCTCATTCCAGAATAAACCAAGGAACAGGTCCTTCCCAACACATAATTGACAATTCTACTAAGTTGCATTTGCTGTGGCAATCCCTGGAGGCCATTCTGACTCTTCCTGGAGTGTTCATATTCCAGAGGCATTCCTGCTTATTTCATTGTTCCCTTTCATCCATACACAAGAGCTACACAAATATTTCCTAGTCTGGAAATTTACTTTTTTTTTACAGCATTTTTGATTTAAAAAGTGTCTCAGTTTTTGACACAAAAAGCGCCTTTACTCTTCCCCAATTTTTTAAAAGTACCAATTCACAGAAAAATAGTTTTCATTGATTAACACTGTTAACACAATGATTAAGCACTATTTTCTTTGAATCATCACATTTCTAATATATTCTCTGTGTTCTTTTATATACCATTTTACAGCATTGCTTTAACCTACATACAGGTCTTACATTCGACTTATTTTCCCTTCTCATGGTTCCATGATAACAATTCTCAGGCAGTCTTTTTTGGATAAACAGTGTAATTTCTTACTTGGAATTGGCAGAAGAATTAATGTAATTAATGACACTAGGAAAATATTTGTTATCATCAAACCAGAATTCTGTAGAAAAGTTTGAATACAGATTTTGGAAAGGTGTTAACGTAAGTTTTGTCTATTCAAACTACAGGGCTAGTAAAACCATGACATAAAAACAGTCAAAAGGGAAAAGCGTTACAGGTTATCAGTCTCCACATTACCCTGAATTTTACTACATTTTAGTGATTCATTCTATCTAGTAATGCCAAAATCTAAGAACTTAGATACCTATACTATCTAAATTTTAAATTCATGCCACAGACTCTCAGTGATTTGCTAATTTCTAGTTTGCTGCAACATCCTTGTGAATCAATGATACTCCAGTACAGATTTAGATACATTCTTTAAATGATTTTATGACATCTGCAGAGCATAAGAAACCAAATCCTATTGAAAATCATTTGAAATTAGGTACATAGCATAGATTTTAAAAACTACTCCTTGCCAGACTAACCCTGTTCACATTCAGAGCCATAGAAATCTAACCTTTGGCTACAATTTAATCAATGTTTAATGCTCTTTAACATTCATATTTAAATTTAAAATTAAATTTAATTTTTTGTCAGGATAAATGGTGCCTGAAAGTTGAATTCAAAAGTGCGGTGTACATATAGCAATGTATGAAACACAGGATTTACAATTTAGTTAGAAATACTCTGGACTTTTAGAGTAAGCAAGTTCACATTGGTTTTATTTATCTAGAGGCAAAATACAAGGATTCATTAATACATGTTTTTACAGATAATTTACAAGCCAGAGGGCAGGAAAATTTAAAATTCAGAAATATACAAACAAGCCTAAAACTACAAAAAAATGTTATGGAAATTTCCAAAACTCCCTGTAGATAAGCATGTATTTTCAGTAGACATATTTTGGCAATATCTACAGAAATGTACTAAGGGCAGAGTTAACAAAGAATTTCTTTGTAGTTACCAGTACAGAGCCACTCTGATTAAATGTATATAAATTTGGAGCAGATGACCAGTTGCCACTAATCTTTCCTAAAGCCCATGGAAAACTGTGATAACATTAAAGTTTATGTATTATTCTAGCCAGAACTAGTTTCAGTGATTTAAATCTGAGTAAAAAGCAAGCTTTCTGCTTGTATAATTCAACAACTCAGACACACATTAATACTAAGTGGATTTATACACACAAGTGGCTCCAGTCTATGTGCATTGAAACATAATGTGAAGTCCATTTTCAGGCTCTTTTGACTTGTGTATCAAATCTCAGATTGTGAAAGAACGAGGACAGATGTGTAATATACCTGTGTTGAGTATTCCCTAGCCATATGCCCCAAACTGTGTTCCCTTTCCATCTAACCTATGACAGGTTGAAAATGAGCATTTCAAAGTTGCAGCTGAAGGACTGTAATCTTTATCAAAATTATATCTAACCCTTAGTTTAATTAATACAGACATTACAATCATAACAAAATAGTTTGCAACGTAAATGTTCAACAGTTTTAGCAGAAGATGATCATATTTGGTTTCTTCCTTTCTCTGCAGTAATACTATGCCATAGAAATAGCTCGACATCATAAATCTGCTACAGCATATTCAGTACATTTCTTAAACGTGAATATAGAAACTATACAATTATTTATGAGCAATACAACCTTTTTCTTCTTGATTCAAAACCAAACAACACTGTTCAATAAATTGGTTACTGCAATATGTCACTACTCATATACGTAACAGTATGTTGTGGTTTAACCCCAGCCAGCAACCAAGCACCATGCAGCCGCTCACTCACTTCCCCTCCCCTCCACCCAGTGGGATGTGGGAGAGAATCAGGAAAAAAAAAAGTAAAACTCATGGGTTGAGATAAGAACAGTTTAATAGCACAGAAAGGAAGAAACTAATAATGATAATAATAACAATAACGTTATTAAGCAAAGGATGAAGATGAACCAGAGTCATCACAAGAACAGGAGAAAGAGGCAGAACCAGAGGTAATCACCTGATCCCTATCCCTGAGTGATCTGCAGAATATGAGGAAGGATTTCAGCCATCATCCAGGTGAGCACATTATCACCTGGCTGCAAGAAAAAAGGTCAGGAATTTTGCACATCAGCTATTTCTTGTTTTCCTTCCGGCTGATATATACTGAAATGTATCTAAAAAAATTAGGAAAAAAGTGATTGGGACCTGATTTGTAAGTAAAGTTGATGTGATGTATCCCAAACGCTTCCAATTCACTATAAATGTAATATCTAGTTATTCTGCACTTGTTTGCAGTGTCCACTTGTCTAACATCATATGTAGAAGAAACCATAGCATTTTCAAAGACAGAGGAGACTTTTTGTGACTAATATTATGGTTCATGTTGCCGTGTTAAAGGTTTGTGCTGTTTCAATGGACAAAGTTGTTAACATTTCCTGACCTTGCAGGTAAACTCTGCAGAAGCAGATTAATGTCTATATTGAGAATTTCATTCACAGCTTCTATCTGGAGAAGACCACCTGAAATAGTGTACTGCACTACTGAGAATACGGTGAAAATTGAGCTCCTTCTGCAAGGAAGGATTAAGTTCTGCAGTACAATTTCAGAAGTTGTCATAAAGAAGGAGAATATTTATTAAAACCTAATTTATTTCTTCTTAATCTTTCAGGGTTACAATTTTAAGAGATGAGGGAAATAAATGCAAACAAGTGATGATTCATCTTTAATTGCAAAGCAGCTTATCCATCTGGCATGTTTCACAGACACCTTTGGCTCTGCTGGCTGAGATCAGCACATATTAACTTCGTAGCATTGGAAAGAGAATAATTTTCCTCCAAAAATATATGTCCTATAATTTACAGGAGAATGAAAATGGTTACAAGCTATGAAAAGCTTATTTAAGGAGAAAATATTTTGGAAAAATATTTTGTTTAAAGCCAAGCCACTAATCAATTGCTTCCAGAGGAGACCAATAGGGAGTTATCTTGAAAGCTACTACTTGGCAAAAGCCTGCTGAGCTGCACTGCAAGAATTACACAGATGTACTAACGTTGCACATACTTTGGAAAAGAAAGACCTAATTTTGAGAGGATCCTGCAGTAAGAAGTCTCCTAGGGGACAAAAAAGCTAAAACACAGCTAGAGCTGACTACAAAAAAAAACAGTAACATCTTTAAAGCTGCAGTCAGGAATGAATATTGGTTTAGGACATCAGTTTATGCTTGTTCACTTCTTCATATTCTATACATCTGTGAAACTCACTCTGTATCAGTTTCCCAGTATGTTAATGAAACAAGACGACCTCATGGGTAAACTAGACAAACATTCAAGTACTGAACAAATAATCTACTCTCTATCAATACTATATTAGTGTCGCATGCGAATATAGCTGTGCATAGACCAGCATGAAAA
This sequence comes from Haliaeetus leucocephalus, assembly GCF_000737465.1. Lineage (NCBI taxonomy): Eukaryota > Metazoa > Chordata > Aves > Accipitriformes > Accipitridae > Haliaeetus > Haliaeetus leucocephalus. Next base: position 917,261 of record NW_010972720.1, on the reverse strand, counting down.
CATCCCAGTAAGAGTGTTATCTCCACTTCTCTTGGGAAATTATTTTGTATCCAAGTATACCTTAGTAATTTACAAACAGGAATTTTCTCATGACAGTCCACCTACATTTCCCCTTTCCCTTAATTTCATCCTATTAACTCTAGTTGTACCACTGTGTTTATTCTAAAGGATTCTTCCTCCTTAGTGTCACTACCCTTCTAATATTTATGGGTTATTTTCATTCTTCCCAGAACTATTGTGTGAAGGCCATACAATTTCCCTTCAAAGTATGCAAGGTCAGGAAATGTCAGCTGCATCACCATGTCACAGAGCTATGCCAGCATTGTTTGGAACTGGCTGGATTTCTAGGCAGAAGGTCTCATTATTGATCCACTTTTTAATAGTTTAATCAATTACTCAGTTAACACAGTATAAAAATATTCTTCTGCCCTTTCTAAATTTCTACATTTAAATGTGCTTTTTTTTAGTGTTTGGGGGTTTGGGCAGAGGGGAATGTGTGAATATAATTCTCATTTGATATGTAATATTAATGGACCTTTTTTTCTGGCTTATAATGGATGTGTCTCATGCATTTTAATAAACTTTTAATGGCTATAAAGGAACATCTAAGCTGCTTGCAGGAAAAACAACCCACATGGCACATCAAGTGAGATTTGTGGTTCTTTTCACCTCTGCTTCCAGACTGCTGTTACACTAAATGTTGTGAGTGATGAGTGAATTGTGGAGAACATCAGCACAAAAGCCTTTCTACATGTGAGCTGCTCAGAAATACTTACTCAAGAATAGTTTTTTCCAGAACAGCAGTCCCTGAATAATTCATCTGTGAATACTCTTGTTCCAGGATAAAAGTGCCACATCTGGTTTAACATGATCCATTTTGAAAACAGTTTGAGATAAACCATTGTGGCAATTCTGTAGCTCATAAACACAGTTATTCTAGGATAATTATTCAAATCCTTTTGTAACTTTAATCCAAGTTATCCATCAAGAGAAAATAAGCCTTAAGTAACTGAAATACTCCATATATGCACAGAACAGAACAGTAAAAAAGCTGGAGATCATTGAGTGAGAAAATCAGAATGAGCATCACAGTAGCTACTCACTTTTCAACCAACCTAGTCTAACTACAGGAAGGAAGCACACATGAAACAGAATTGAGGAGTATCAAATCCAGTTTATGAGTAACTGAAAAAAACCTGGAAAACTTAGAATATATAAGTAAAGGAATATTGAAGTAAACAGTACCACAATCTAAGAAGGGAAATGCGCACCGTTTTTTCATATAATATTTTAGCTGTTAGAGTGCTAACCAAGAAAGGTGAGATTTCAGCCTTACTTCTTCCCTTCAGGATATTTTAACCACCATGTCAATTGACTGAAACACCTAGGTAAGTAGTGCCTGTTTTCAGTTTCTTCCTCTGCCCTTAAGGGTCTAAGTGTAAACCTTCCACTTCAGTTTTGCTGTGCAGAAGCCCTGAGGTCTCCCACCCAAAGAGAGAGTGGGCAACCTGTGAGCACAGATCTTCTCTCGACCTGTGCATTGGTGCATGAACTTCAAGACATTGAGGACTCATTTACTCCAGTGGAAAGCAATAGCACTTGTGGGTAACTTGCAAACTGCAACACTTTTTTGGCACAGAAATACATCTGGTTTTCCGCATTTTAGATTCATGACACAGAAGGAACCAGTGCCTTTACAACCCCTTCATTGTCCTGCTTCCCTGTCTGCTCCCTGTGATGTTGCTATCATTGCTCAAACTGAATATTCATGTGGGTGTGAGCCTCTTCAGTTCCGTTTTGTTTCTCTGACTAACTTCACATTTTCCCCATTTGACATGTTAACTTAAGTCCAGAAACATGGTGCTGTTGTTCCACAGTTCCATTGCTTTTGTTTAAACAAAATGGCTTCCTTGATTAACACCAAAAAAAAGGCTTTTTGGGGAGTTCACTGTGGTAGGTGTTTTTTTCTGGGCACTGCTTTTGAGTATCCCCTGATAACAGAATCACTCCAGCTCAGCAGCCAAAGGCAGGGCTTGGATTGACCTCAAGCCATTGGGGATGGCAGGCTGTAAAGAAGCAGCAGCTTTTTGCAGGTAGGTGGGGAGGGTGTTGGTGAGCAGATCCTGATCCCTAGGGGAACCTGAACCATACGTGAAACTGCAAAACTGGGACATTGCTGGGGGACTGCTGCTTAACCTTCACTGCCTTGCACTCCTAAGCACTGTCTGATAGGGAAGCAGTCTGAAAAATAGACCAGGGTGTCAAAAAAGCACCCTCAGTCAGGAGTGGATCCCTTAAGATTTGGGGCTTTTTCAAGATCAGTTCAAGACAGTACAGTTTGGAGAGGACAATGTTGGGGATTTATTTTAGATAAATTCATGCCTTGGGAAGGTTCTTAGTGTCGTTCTGATTATAGGGGATGTGACAATCTCTTTGTGTTTAACTCAAATGCAGCTCATGCAGGTGTCAGCATTTTCAACTCTAGTATGAATCTAAAATACCTTTGCAGTCTTTTTATTGCTGTAACCACAAAGTCTGCTGAGCTCTGAGGCAGTGCACATAGACTAACCAGTATAAACAACCGGTTATAAAGTACAGTATAAACAATATAAAAGCAATTTAAATGATATAAATCATATGCATAAACAATACAAAGCACAGTACTAGAAGAAGAAAATAAAAGAACAGTTATTTGTAGATCTGATGAAAGACTGGAAAGCAACACACACTGGCTGCCACCAGTAAATGTCTTTGTGTGGGTGTGTGCCTCTGTGAATGAACAGTTGATGTGCACTGGGCTGCTGAATATTTGCAACACAAGGTTTGCACTCCCTGCCCATTTGTCTGCAAGGGCTTGATCTGTATTATGAGGAACATGGCTTTTCAGAGCAGTTTTCCAAAGATGCCCAGGCTGGATTCTTGTAATGTGCAAAGCATGGAAAGGGATCTTTATTGAAATCTTTGCTGAGAACAGCTCAGATCCAAGCTATAGGGGCACAACCCTGTGTGCCCTTCTCATGAAATGTATGGTTACTTTGATAACAGGAGTGGCAAGCAGTTTCTTTTTAAGGGAAGACAGTGCTATGGAAACAAGTTTGGAGGTGTTTGTCAGGAAAAAAAATCTATCAGAAAGAAAAGCTGTTTGCTTTTTAAAAGAAAGGTTTGAAACAGCTCAGCAGGTGTTTGAGGCACAGAGCAGATTCAAAACTCCCAGGCCTCATGGGTGTGGGAGCTACACAGTTCACCATGCTTCACTGACGAAATGCTGTGTCTCATTTCTGAGTGACTGGTCTCTCAGCAGCTCTTTGGTTATGGGCCGAAGGTAGTTTTGGTTTCAAGAAACCAGTAAGTTTGCATCCTTTGAGGATCCAAAACAGTAACTAAAGAGGATGGGAACAATGGTCTGGCATAGATACCTTGCATGGACTGACAGAAATTAAACCCACAAACTAAAATTGAAGGAGCTATTAATACAAGAGAATTGTTGCAAGCAGGGAGGTAAAACGCTTTTATACCCTTCTGGTGAAAAGGTATAATTTGTGGTTTATGTGAGCCAAATGCTGAGCTAGTAACCTGTGGGAAAGCTCTGGTAGAGGCCTTGTAGAACTTTATAGTGCTTGTATCTTCTTGGGAGTGATATCTCTATTACAAGAGTTGTTTTTGTGGAGTAGAAGACAACAATAGTCCAAAATAGCAACATTTAAGTGGGGGCAGGTGGAAAACCACAGCAGGGCTTATGGGGCCCTTCCACTCACATAGAAGAGGGTTAACTTCAAAGCCATACCGGTAAATTAAATCCTGGGAAAAGTGGCACAGGAAACTGGAAATGAGGCTCCTCCCGGTAGCAGGTATGCTGGAGCAGGGCTGAGCTCTCGCTCCCTGGATCTGGGCACAGATCAGAGGCCTGACAGCAGCCCAGCAGAAGTCCGGCACAGGGGGCTGGCAGACCAGGCGTCGGCAGCCCCGGGGCGGCAGGGCGAGCACCGGGCTGCGCCGGCTCCTCACAGCTCTTCCTTGTGTCGTTGCAGCTCCCCGGGGCCTGGGAGTGGCTGAAGGTCCCCTCCCCTCCTGTTGGGTGTCAGTGGCGAAGTTTCGGTCGCAGAGGGGTGGCGGGTGCGTGCGGGGCGAGCCCCCGTGGGAGAAGGTGGGGGCCGTCCCCTAACCGGCAACAGCCGGTTCCAGCCGGGTCCCCAACGGACACGGCGCAGGACGCGGCTGAGCCAACGTGGGGAGCCCGTGGCGCCTTTGCACCAGTCGGAGTCGGCGGCGCCGCCAGGGAAAGGTACTGAAGCAGGGGCGGCCGAGGGGAGCGGCGGGGGCAGGTGGCTGCGCTGGCGCTCTGTGGCGGGGCTGAGCCTGGCAATCCTCCGGCCTGCAGCCGCCGAGGACCCGCGCTGGAGCGGAGAACGTCAGCAAGAAGGACGGAGCAGGGAAGAGTCTGAAGGAAGGAGCGGCCAGAGGCCTGTATTTTGGCCACATCGCATTGCACCAAAAGCCTAGATCTAAACACGGAGGAGAAGATCCAATGCTGTAAACATACTGCCAGCAGATTGGCTCTCACGCACTTCTGGTAACGGCGCCCCATCCCTCCCCCCCTTCCCACCATAAACGAAAGACAAATGGCAAAATAAACAAAGCAGCTGTCAGACTTACAGTCTGTTTAGGGGCTTGGAGAGCTGTATTCTGCATTACCTAAGCATTAATCTAGAAGTCAGATACTACGTCTCTTGTATCTCTAGTACTAAAGCTGAAAGACAATAGAAGCCAAAAGAAATATAACCTAAAGCAATAGTATTTAAGTTTAAATACATTAAAATGTTAGTATCCTAAACATGTTTGCTGATGACATGAGAGCTAGGCTTATAGCCCAAAGCTGAACACTTTTTCTTGCCTTGTCAGCACAAGATGAGGTACTTTACTACCAAGTTCTGCATACACTATTCAAAAATACAGGCAGCCTGATAAAATGCAGATAAAAACCTCATACTTGCCCTTCTCCTAATCTCTGGCTTGATTTTCTGTAACAATAGCTGCTAATCTGTAGCTACAAATATTATTCAAAAAAGATGAATAAATTGTAAAATCCAGCAGTTCAGACCTGACAAATCCTTTTAAAGTCAGTTAATTTGTGAACTTTCGTGTGCTTTTATCACTGACCAGATACAAGTGGATTTTTTTTTAAGTAGTTGAAAGCTGTTGCTGACAGGTATTTATTGCTGCCATCATCCACTCTTAACATTTAGACTGTAAAAATTGACTCTAGCCTGTCAACCATTAAGCAGTGATAATTATGTCTGAAGTTGTGAAAGTGAAGTGTGACAGCCATTTCATACCTAGTGCTTTAACAGGTCTTATAACCTCCTGAAATACTTTTATTCTCTACTTTCCATGCACCAGTCAAAAAGATGAGTGTGTTTAGGGGGAAGAGTTAAGTTTGTACCTGACAAAAAAAAAGTGAGATTTTATTACACTATTGTTGTGAAAGAGTATTATCATGTATCAAGTGGATGTTAAGTTGCCAATTCAAAAAAAAAAATCCTGTTTTTTTCATCTGTGAATACACCAGTAACCATCATTTTTTTAATTAGAGACATCGGCATTGCAAAACAAGTCTTGCTACCGCAACCAAGCAAGAATTTACAGACTTTGTATGCAGGTTATACACTAACGGAAAGTTTTTTGTGAACTGCAAGAATCTACTAACCACGTGATTTTGATCACAAGACCAACATAAATACATTGCACAAGTTTTCTGTAATATGAAGCATACATCTCAAGCACCAGTTTACGATGCCTTTTAGAACTAGCATATTTATTAAATTGTAAAATCTCTTTGGGTCTGCTTGTGACTTGTGGATGCTTGTTCATGTTCTAATGGTAACACTCCTATGGTACATAATTCTCATGTATTTTGTTTCTGGGCACTAGAAAGGAGGAGGGACATAGTGCCTCAGATTTTCATTTGCTATGTTAGCTTGGGCCTGACAAGAAAGCACTCCCTTCAGGTAAAATTCCTGGCAGATACCTCCCAAGAACTGCAGCAAGATCCCCTCCTGCTGCAGCTCTATAGACCAGGCAATTATTAACAGCTGTCATATAGGATGCAGCCGTATGATTAAATTCCCTTTCCCAAGTTAAATGGTTAAAAACTCAGCCGTATAGAAGAATGAAAAGAATTCAAATGTTAACAATGTGCTGCAAATTATTATGCAAAACCTGGACACATTTTCAGCTTGTTTGGTTTTAAATTATCTCAGACTAATAAAGTTTATTTAGAATGACTGATTCATAATGGAAGCTTTGCTTGACATTTAAAATTCACTTCATTTTTAATGAATGAAATTATTTTCATAACTTGACATGTCTTGTAAAGTTCTGAGTTGACTCAGTCATATATGTGCATCTTGTTTACATTTCAAAAATTAAATGGCACGGAATGACAGGAATATTATATGCATGTAAAGCCAAATTTGGGTTGCCTGTTTATGTGGATGGCACCTCGACATACAACTGAAAGTCTTCTTAGAGACTACTTCTATTAGCAGAAAAAATTCATAGTGCTTCAGCAACAAGAAACTGATGTCTGAAAAACATCCGGGCAAAAACATAAACATGATGTCCATAATTTAGTACTCAGGAACAGCAAAAGGAGACAGCAAGATTTTTCTCACTAATTCTACAGGAAAATCCTTCAAACTGGAGTAGAGAATCTGCCTCTCTAAATTAGGTAGGCATTATCCTCACAGAGTTATATATATTTGCCAGAAAAAAATTTTGTCATATTACTAAATTAATCTAGCCTCCTATACCAGATATTATCCTCTGGAGACTATGCATGAAGCAGGAAAATTGTGCTACATTTATCTTTTCATCTACTCATATATTTTCACAGTTATTCAGAAGACCACTCACTGAAAATTCTCCTTGCCCAGGAGAAAAGGTCAGTCTTGGTACTCTTTAAATGTTGTTTAACTCTTAGGGCAGGTTCCAGAACAACTTTGAATATTCCATGGAAAAAAGCCAAGGACAAAAATAGATGTTTAGGAACTTACATTTGATTCAAATGTAAGTGTAAGATATTTTAAGAGCAAAAAAGAAGAAAAATCTTTACAAAATCTTCCTGGCAATGATTTTGAGGGTTAATCAGACATGGAGGAAACAAAAATAGAATAGAACAGTTGTGGCTTCTAAAAGGTTGCAATACCTTTATAAAGAGCATTATGATGAGAGGTTTCGATAGGCAAAGAGAAGTAACACTGAGATTGGAACAAGGAGTAAGTGCTAAGAACAAAGCCAGTAAGATAAGGCTGAATGAATGAATTTATCAAACCTTTCATAGAAAAAATCAAGAGAAGTTTGACATGTTCAAGACTAATTGCAGCAATCAACAGGCGTATGACAGAGTACTTCAAGCTGAAGTCAGCCTGTTATATTTATATATATATATTTATTGTCTATTCTCTCATCTTGTTTAAGACTCTGTAGCTATTCCCAATATTGAATGACACTCTCTAGAGTACTGTATTGTTTGGTTTCATAAAACTGATTTTTTTTAAGCCTACCATAGCATACGAAAGTCTAGGTTAGCTTCCTAAGGCAAGAGTTACCTTTTCATTCAGACCTTAAAACATTAGATACCTGGCATATTACTAGCAGTACTAGCTGATACGGCAATACCAAGAATACTAAAAAGACATTTTTTTCCTTGTAATCCGTGGCTGAGCATATATTTTAGGAAGAGAAGAATGTATGAAACACAATTTAAAGCTTTAGAGTCTTTCTCAGCCTGTGCTGTCAAAGCTGCTCCATTTTGTGCAAAACACTACAGTATTCATTAAAGCAAAGCCATTCATCTCTCACATGAATATGATTTCTACCAGGCTACAGCATCACACTCATCATCATTCTCTTTGGACCATATAAAGCAGTATGATGATGGATGGGAATCTAAGTGATTTTTTTCTAGAACATCTTTATATAAAATTGCTATGAGACTTTTCTTTCAGTAAAGATAACGTGGTTTGGCTAACTGGATGAAGAAAATACTTCCTTTTTGGGTAAATTCAGTATATATAGATATATTAATTAAACTTCTATTTTTATTGAGTTTAGTACTTTCCTAAAGAAAGTTAGAGCAGTAGATCACAAAAATAGCTCACCAAATTTATTTTATAAGTTAACTAAAAGCATTAGCTTCTTGAAATACTTGTCTTTTTAATTTCATGGAGTGTTTTTCATTTAGTCGGAAGACGGTAACGTTATGGTAAACTGCTGTTCCAGGAAACAGAATATGCTGATATTTGATGAAGTAACTGCTTCAAATTTGTACTATTTAGTTTCTATTTTCATTTAACAGAAAAAATACAAAAATCCTTTTTCTACAGTGAAAACTGATTCACATACCTGGCATATACCTGGAAAACCTCCTCCCCCAGTAAAAACTCTTATCAGCAAACTTCGCAAAGCTCCAGTTTCTCTATAATGTAATTCTGTATTTAAAGCCTCATCTCCCTTCTTTAAAAATCATTTTTTTCAGCAAATTATCGACATCAGGAGGTGTTCTGTGAAAAGCAGAATGGAAGCATCTGGGCCATACACGTGCATTTCTTGACACTGTTTTCCATAAAACAGTACAATGCAGGCACAGGGGTTAGTAAAATGCAAGAAAAACAGAAATTCAGAATTATTTCCAAACGATTCCTCGCAGAAAGGAGAATATTTTTCTCTTTAGAGAAACCACTAACACTCATATCTGGCATTTAGAATTCTAATATTATGCAGGAACAGGCATCTGACCTAACAATTGTCTTAGCTGGTCATTTTACACTGAAAGAAAAGGTAAATAAATATGATGATTTTCAAGTATACTACTAATCATCCTCAAAACAATACCTTGTCCTAAAAATAAATAAATACATGGATTAATAAAAAATCGAGTTTTTTCCAAGCCTTCAGTAAAATAATTCAGGCATTCTGCCTGGCCCACATCACTATCCAGGATGCCAGTATCAAATAATTTTGTAAGTTTTGCCTCAGGAGATTTGGAGATAAATTAATTGCAAGTAAATTCCCTCCAGTCAAGGAGAAGGTACATATATGCAAATCATTCTCTTCTCACTGAAGGAGAGGTTCAGCTGCTCTATGGCACTTCTGTCTCTCCCAGCTCAGACAGTAGAATCCTTATTTTTGGGCAGGTGACAAAGATTTAGCAAGCCAAAGGAATAATTAGGCAGGACAGAGGCCCACCAACAGTTTATGGTCTGGCATTTTCACCTACATGCCATTGCAGATTATCTGTTCCATGAACAAGAAAACAACCTCCAAAAGCAAACTGATTCAGCAGCAACGCTCATCAAAGTACCAGCAACACAACAGGTTCCCTTTACCTTTGACCCATTCCAGCTTATTTTCTTTACCTATTTCCTGCCTGTCACCATTACTTTCACCAGAAGCTGGGAATTTTTAAGAGTCCACAGCTGTCTTTGGAGGAGACATCCACACAGAGGTTTTCCTTGGGTTAAAAATCATCCATAAATGCTTTTTGCTGTTCTAAGGAACAGTTCTGTTCTAAAAGGATGGATTATGTGCATGAAAATAGATTACTTCTTGACATACTGCCTTGATATCAAGTTCCAAGAACAATAATATGAAAAGTTCCTACAAATAGCACAGGTCTATCTTTGAGGAAATGACAAATCTAGATTTCTCTTTCCTGACTGTGTGGGAATGAAAGGAGAGTATCTGTAAAACACCTGTGAACTTGGGAGAAATCTACACACATTCACACACTTTACTGTAGACATGAATTTAGCTAAGTTCACAACACAACCTTCTGGTGAGCCAGATATTCTCATCAGAGGCTGTGAGACCTGGCAATAAGCAATGTGTGCTCCAGGAAAAGGTTGAACCCATCGGTCCTCTTGGCGGACACAGTAGCAAGCATATTTGTGTTAAAGTAACTAAATCTTTTTTTACTACTAGTCCTAATGTTCTTTATCTTCACTCTAACGATTCTCACCACTTTCATCTCATTTGGTATTATGAGGCTCCTCAGAATTTTTACTGTGATATTCCTATACATAGTACTTCTTATATGCAGGTTTTATATTTTACCCTATAATTTCACAGAAGCTACCTTGGAATTTTAATACCTACCAGTGGTTTTTCTTTTGATACAATATATACTTACACTTGAGTCTTTAAGTCAATTTTGCCCTACAAAGTGTGAAAGAGGAGGAGAAAGTGCTAAAAATCATTTCATTTAAACAGACAAACTCTTGAACTCTACTAACTGTTAATGGATGCGAAAAAGTGAAACTGAAATATTGAAGTAAAGACAAAACTGAAAGGATAATAAGAACAGGAAGAAATTTAGGTAAGTTACATTAATAGAAAAGGAGAGAAAAAAAAACCCTAACCTTACTATAAAGAATTTGAATTATTTTTAAATTATGTCTGGTTTCAGAATATGTGTATAAATCAAGTGGATGTACAGGGTCTAAATGATCTGCATCTATATGCACTATACAGGAAAAGACTGAACAAGTGAATTGTAAAAATGTAGTGTCTACATTAAGGGGTACATAGGCTACTACAGGATGAAGAATTTGCTCCAGTCTAATCAGTGCGGATTGCACTGTTGGAGTAAAAATGAGCAAGATAAAAAGAAAGACAATGTTGTAGCCTGTGCTAATCATGGAAATATAAAGGTTATGAATAACTAATACAGGGGAAAATGAGAAATGGAACAGAGAAGAGAGGCCTTAATGGTGAAATGAAAAATGTGTCTCAAAATGAAGGAGTTGAATCTTTGTAACTGAAAAAAAGTACTAATGTAGCTACACTGAGCATCTACATTATTTACAGCAGCTTAGACTTTCTGATCGATTTTGTCTTCCACCTGAGGTTCTGGTGCAGAAGTGCATGAGCCAAACTTCCCCTCCAAGTTCTGAACAGCACACAGTGCACACATGCTACATCCTGAACATCACCTCCTACTGTGACAGACAGTTTAGCCATTCTCATTCTTGAAGGAACAATGTTATAACAGGGGTGAAACAGTACAACAGCAATAGAAAAGGTTAAAAAATGTCAATGAAAGGAATTAAATGATGCATTTACCTGTCACAGCGGAGGACTAGATTCAACAGAAATTTCTAGTCCTTTGTTCTTATCCCAGCAGACTGCTGAGAAGGCAGGCAAGCAGGTTGCAGAAACCAGAAATTTCATTTCTGGAATCACTGGGCCATTCAGAAGTGATTCAGGTTGCAATGTGGAAGCCCGCTTCACTGTGTGAGGTTACGATCTCAACTTTTGCTTTTTACACTGAGAAAGGATAGCATAAGATTGATGGCTGGCAAGAAGCATCTGCTTTCAAACATCCCACCATAATCACACCCACAAATGCTGGCACTGAAATCACAGGAAATCACCCAGTAGAATTACACTGTCACATGGAAGGGAAATGGAGGCTAGCTGCCCACAACTTGAGTTTTATTAACGCATGCAGCATCATATCAAATTCTGCAATCAAAATCAATATTGTTGTATTGGTTTTTTTTTTTTACTGTCTACATCCAACAAGCTAACATTTGTTTTTCCACTTCTATGCTATTCTTCATTTGCTTATTAAAGTATAGGCCCTGTAGAAATTTTCATTCTCTTCCAGAAGATTGGTATCCCAGGTAGTCTGTTTTATGAAGCAATTTCTGTTACAAAAATGTATAACAACTTTTAGCCTTCAGTCTTTTGTATTGGAAATCATGTTGTGTTGTATTTTAATGATGTTAGAAGACTTTTGTATTCAACCCATGCAATTCTTTAAGTACTGCTCTCTTCTTTATTCCTTCATAAAAAATATCATCTTTCTTTGATTTTCCCATATACTTGAGCTGCAATTGCTTTTTGGTACTTTCTCGATATCTCAGTACTTTATTTTCAGCAATTTTCATGGCATTCATTTTTAGGAATCTGTCTAGCATTAAGTGTGCCAAATAAGCATGGAGGCAAACAACCATTGTAGCAGAACTCCAGATTTTTCTGTCACTATGTTTTCTTCATGTTAAAACTACATAACAGTTTCTATGCTTATTTAAAATTCAATTTGCATAATGTCCTCTTTTTTTTTTTTTTATCATTTTGTAGCATATTTGGTCTGCTCTACAGCAGTTTATTGAATAAATTTTAGAGATCAATTTTATTTTCATGACCATTGGTATTTTCCTCAATAACTACTGTACATGGTTTACATTCTCATTTCAGTTGTATGAATGGTTTGAACTCTGTGCAAATTTCTGTTCATTTTCCCTTCCAAGTTTATTAATGATACACCTGCCCACTGAACTCAGTTGAACTTACTTTTAAGTATTTCTTATTTCATGTAGACATCTCTGCCACTCAAAGTACTACCAAATTTCCTGCAGTAATACACAGATTCTTCTAAATCCTGTCTTATCTCAGCTACAAGGTTGTCTCATTCTTTTCCTAGACTACAGCTAATTTCAAACTAAAAATGCCTTTTTCCTCATAATTCCATTTCCAACCTCATTAGGGAATCTTCAGTGAGAAAATCATAGTGAGAAAGAAACTAATATATAGATCAGTATAATGTGACCATGAGAACCGAAGAGAAGCAACAGTGTAAGAAAGATGGCAAATTGTCAAAACTGTGCATTGTTCTAAAGATCTCTGAGTAAAAAGGAGTTAGCATAGGTATTTATACAGAAAGAGGGAAGGAGCTGACTCAACAGAAAATTATATGTGGTGTGGCAAGCAAAATCATGAATGGTAGAGAGAAATCTGGTGTCAGAAAAAGAAAAATTTAAAAAAAAAGTATACATTGTAAAGAACAGAGGAACTACAAATGCCAATTAATGCTTTCAAAGCATAGTAATACTGCAGTAAAGATTCATTTCATATCAATAACAAAGTCTGAGTTGCCTAAGAACAAGCATATGTTATACAGAGAGTATTCCACAGCAGGCCACTTTCTGAATAAACTAGGAATTTGCCAGGAATCTACAGCATAAAAAATGATAGCAAACATACTCTACATATTCATGAAATAGTATCTCTAGGACTACCCCAAGATGAGACATGAGTAAACCTGCAAATTCATCCCAGAAACTGTTCATGAAGCAGTAATAGCTCCTCTATACAGTCTTTAGACTTCAAAAGTAGCAGAAAAAGAACTAAACCTCATATTTGCAAAGAAGCTTTCCAGGCTATTAATAAGACATTAGCTCTAATAAAGGACTTAAAAACATCAATGAGCATTACATTCTGCTTCTCTTCCCTTGTTAAAGGACATGAATATGTAATACAGAAACTGGATGATACTTAACACTAGCAATATTAATTGTTGCACCAGACTGTTTGGCATCTTAGAGTTTCAGAATAATTTACAAACATTAATTTATCCATGCAACACTCTTCTGAAGTAAGCATTATTAATATTTACTTCTATGAATGGTATCAAAGACTCGTGGAAGGCAGCTGACATTTCCAAAACTCAGCAGCCAGCCAGCATAAAAGAGTAAAAGATATCAGTTCTCTAACTAAATAGGAAGCATTAAACTTCCCTTTTTGTTAACATGATATTCATCTTGATACACTAAATGGAATAAAACCATTCAGTAAGTTAAGTCAATATAGCTACAAGCAAGAGATTTAGATCCAAAATACCGAGTAAGCAAAGTATTTATGAGGATTCAGGAGAAACCTCTTTAGACTGCAGTCAGTTCAAGAATATATGACAAAACAAACTTAAGTAAACCCAAACATAAAATAATTATGAGGCGTTAATGAGATTCTCACATGTGTAAAAGACAAATCAGATAGACCATCAGAACAACTAAGCAATTCTATAAAGACACTGAGAATACAGTTCAACAAGCAGCTTAAGCCAGTCATTGCCCTTTGTCCTTTCCTCACCTTCACACCATTTGCACACCTGCTCCAGCTTCCCCACCATCCGCCTGTGCCAATGCCTGGTAAATCAGACAGTGGAACTGAACCAGCTTTATTTTTTAGTCAAACATAAAACTTCATATGTTCCAAACATAAAAGAGTGGGGATGGGAGTTGGCTTTTCAGTTGGACCAGCTCTTTTGCCCAGGTCACTCTCCAAGCTTATCAGTGCTCTCAGCTGGACAACACAGGTGCAGAAATGAGAAACCTGATTAGACAGAGCCACTTCACGTCTCTCACCGTGGCCTCTCACCTGTCCCCCACCTCCCACCCCCTATGCCTGCTGTCTTTTGGTCATATTCATTGAGAAAAGTTAGAACCACAACCAAACCCCTTTGGGCAGCTCTAGCAGCACAAAGCGCTCTGAATTGGCCACAGCTTCATCCTTGGTTAAACACCCTGGAGTGTACTTGTGCCACTTTGAGATGGCTGGTAACAACACCCCCAGCCCTGAGTGGGACATATAAGCTATGCAAGTGTATGACTGGGTGCAGTTACGCTGCTCTGATTGACCTGCCTACATTAACTCTGAAGCCAATTAAAGAGGAAATGCTGATGACTGGTGTTCATCTTACATCTCACCTTGCTATGGGATTAGGGTTCTTTATGTGGGCATCAAATCTCTGAAGCCCTCAAAAAGAATCAAGCAGAACTCATCTACACACAGGTAGTAACAGTAAGGAAGTAAGAAACCCTCTTGGAATGTACATCACTTCCATCATCACTGGGCATCCTAAAATCTCCTTTTTCCCTTAGCAAGTACTTTGAGGCTAGAGAATCACAGGATGAATTCCCATGTGGGAGAAAAACTGATAGAAACTTTTCAGGCAGAAAGAGTTGTTTATGACTTTAACCGTGCAAGATCTGTACAAGACCCCTGAGGTTGAAAAAGCAGAAATCTACATCCTGAAACATCTAACCATCATCTAAAAATTGGATCCTAAAGAAAGCTTAAGTGAACTCTGGGGCCAAGCTAATGTTGAAAACTATCACACAGGTGGAACTACAAACTTGTTTCCATTTGTTAGCACAACCATAAACATGATCCACTGTGTTACACTGCAGAACACTACCATCAGCAAAACTAGATCATTTTGGCTACTTTGTAAAATTAATACAAAATTATACTGCTAGCTGCACACACCACTGCTATAAATACAGCTTAACTTAGGAACAGGACTTCTGAAACAGATGATCTGAGACTAAATCACACAGGTAAATTGTGTCTGAGTTATTTCTGTATTATTTCAGATAGTTAAAGCGGTCACACAGAAGTGCAGTTATTGGCAATAGTGTCCTGAAATCATCGCTGAAAGGCAGTGATTTAAAAAGCAGAGCTTTCAGATGTGCTTTTGTTATGAACATAATAATGTCCTCTCTACGTGACAGACCTCTAAACCGGAGGCTTGGGGAGAGAGAAAGGATAAAGGTCAGGAACAATAATAAGGAAAATTGATATTGTGCACAAAATACGTAAGGAATTTGTAATGATAGCTACATGCACTGTACCTCTAATAGTTGATTAGAGTCAACAGCTTATTGAGGAAGAGAAAAATTAATTTCTATACAATATGGCCATGGAAATATGTCACAAAGCAGAGAGGCATAAAGCCAAACTTACTGCTGGTTCATACAATAAGTGCCTTTACTTCTACTTGCACCAGCTGTGGCCTGTAGTACTTTCCCACAAGGTAGAGGTCCTTGAAAATGTACAGAAAGTAAGCACTTGAAAAGCTGTCTTCAATCTTCAGGGGTATATTCAGAAACCTCCTTCTAGGGGTGCTGCAGCTGATTGGGACCTTCAGAAAAAAACCCAGCAATCCACCAGCTGCTCCCTCAACCTTTTAACCCTTTTGCCTTGCTTCAAACATTGCCATAATTATTTTAGACATATAGTCAAGTGTAGACAGATGCATAACCAGCTCTGATTTAGTTTATTTCAGTATCTCATGCATGTGTATAATCTGTAATTTAAATCAATAAACATTTATTAAGTAGGTTGTCTATTAAGTCACAGATGCTCTTGCTGCAGTTCATTACGCTGACTCATGTTCCAGACTGCCCAGTGAGTGCTGGAAGGATAAGGTACTACAAAGTAGGTGATAAATATCTAATGCCTCCAGCTCTTCAAGGAGAACAAAAAAAAAAAAAAAAAAAAAAAAAAAAAAAGGTATTAAAGTGCTTTAAACTTAAGTTTAGCTGTATTAGTAAACAGTGGGACTGAAACTCCAAGCCACCATCTTGTCATGTTTGATATTAGTTGAAAAAGAATCTAGAGGAAGAAAATCAGCACCGCAAGACCAAAGCCACTTCACAACAACATCCACAAAACCTCAGAAAATTGAGATGTTGCCCTGAAACTGTAATTGCACCGCTACATTGCTAATCAATGACAGGTTTGGCAACCTAGAAATGTCATATACAAACTTCAGACAACTCTAGAATAGTTCATCAATATTCACAGATCACATTAAAGGTTAACATTAAACCTAATGACTTTTTTGAGGTGACTGCTTTTACAAATACAAAGGAAATTAACATTATACTTTGAATAAATGGGGTATTTAAATTTCCTGTAATGAATAAAAGCAGATGGGAGAGCAGTAAAATGAATTAGAAACAAGCCCAGCAGATTGTAGATGAAAAAAATGTAATTATGTCCAAGTCCATTTTTTAACTAGCAGCTGACAATCATACTGATTGAAGTGATTGAGAGTATCAGAAAACAAATATCTTCCACTGCATATGAATAGGAGTGTCTGTGAAAGTACATAGGGAGAGTTCAAAACAAACTACATTTCAATAAAATTTTGAAGGAACAAAAATTCCTCAGGGCCAGCAGATATCCCTTGGGCCCACAACACACACAATTGGTTGTGCTGCTATTTGACAGAAAATGGATGTTCTAGATGTTCCAGGCCATACATTTTTTTTCGGAAATAGATGGACAAGCTTTGCCTACAACATAGCCGTTTATCTCTAGGAAGTAAGGAGCCTTCCAGAGTCCCTGGTGCTTCTGTCCAGCTGGTATTCTACGTAAATACCTTACAGAGGTTAGAAAGATATTAATCTGCAAGTTATCTCGGTGAGTATTTATGAGCCCCCAAAAATAACTAAAACAGAAAACTGGTCAGTTACACTGATCAGAAAAGTGTGTCCACCATACAGAGGCCAATACTTTACTTAACATTCTGACGCAATACTGGTTTTCTTCCACTGAAAACTGTGTTCCTCAGACTAAGCTTTGCATCAATAGGTGAGGCTCAGAACTCACAAACTGAAGTCCTGCAGTGAGAATTTCACAAGGAGAAATGGCAGAAGTTAGCTGTTGCTGAAAACGTGCAATACTACTGGCAGTAGCAGGCCTGAAGGAATTACCTGAACCTTTACCCTAGCTGAGTAAGGGGATGGAGCCCCAGAAATGGACCTACCTCCACTTCTTCACAGGACCACCCAACAGAGCATGTCCCAGCACTCTGCACTCCTGACAGGTGGAGTTTGGCAGATGGGGAGCAGGAAAGGTGACATAGAGCAAGTTTTACTAGACAGTCACCCCTTGAGCTCAAATCAAACTCACAGACTACTCCAAGTTCCCAGGCTAAGCACTTTTTTTTCCCCCTTGGATATAAAATATTGCTATTTTTCCCCCATTACTCCTGTCTTCGCTAAATGTGCTTAAGGTGTTTTTTTATTTTGTAAGTAGGGTTACTCTAAGTGGGGAAGCAGTGCCTACTAAAAGTGTTCTCAGAAGGCATTTGAATTGGTGGTGGGTTACAGATAAAACAAAACGCCCACACAAATCAGCGTAACGTATTTCCGCAGAGAAAATACTGATGTCCTTTTATACCTATATCTAAAATGCTACATTTCAACAACACAATGTTTGTGACAAACACAAATCTTCACAAATTTAGATAGCATGACATGATTCTAAATAAAGCTGTTAGCTGGTCCTTGAGGATACTCTATTAGTCCCTTCTCTTTGCATATTTAAATTGTATTCAACCATCCAGCTAAGTTATTGTACCCAAGTGCATCATGAAGTATAGTTTGTGCAGTGTCATTAATGTATAACGAACACAAGAAATGATTCTTTGCACAGATCCTAAACAAACAGAGAAATAAAACATTCTCCTGCCACTATACAAATGTTTCCTAACTGTTCATTTCAGCAGCTGCAGCACTTTAGTGGGAGATGCTAGGAATATGAAATCTAACATTTTTCTAGTCCCCAGTCACTGAAGTGCTTTCAGGTAATCTGGTGAGGCAATGAGGAGGACACAGTCTCTATCCTGAAGACTCCTAGTTTGCCTACACAGAGAAGCTATATTGCACACTAACCTGTGTGAAATACACAGTGCACTAGATACTTTGTGAGAATTCCCCACTGCAAACAATCCTAGTTTAATCTAAGCAAGATTACATACTCTTTTATTGAAAAACAGGGAAAGACCATATCTACACCATTTAGCAGCATACAGCACAGACAGCCTGCAGCTACCTCCAACAAAGCTGGTATGTCCACGTGACATTATGAAGAGCTATTAACTACATCAATCTAAAAGGGGTATAGCTACATCAACTTCATTGCAATGCAGCTGTGACATAACTGTACTGCTTCCATTTCTGAAGCTATCATGGGCACTTCTGCACTATGTATGGTGGACGCATGCTCTAAAATTGTCTATGCAAGGAGTTAGTATAAAGGGACCACTTAAAACAAATTACATAGATGAATATACAGCTTACTTGCAGCAATTCCCCTTTGTAGGCAAGTCCTGTTATTCCACAGGGTATGCTTAAATCCTGATTTGGATTAAACAGCCATGAAATTGAGTGCAGGAATCTGAAGAGCTTGTATCACCAACAAAGAGTAATGTAGTGTGGACAAAGAACTGAGAGATTAGCATTTTTCAAGCTTTGGAGGAGTTGGGGAGTTGTTTCCTCTCCTTCCCCACTCAAATAAAACCAGTAACACGCAGTAACAAACAGGCTAGCAGCTTTTAAGTGTAGGTTCCTTTGCTGTCTAAGTCTAGTTCATGTAGGTTAAGGAGTCATAATCCCAAGTAAAGACAGTGAGTTAACAAAGACTTGTTGATAATTCCACATTTTCTTCAACTTTATTGTTTGAGCATAACTATAAGTCAGGAGACAGAGCTTAGAAGCTGTCCACATGGTAGGAAGAACATAAATTGTAATTTAC
This sequence comes from Haliaeetus leucocephalus, assembly GCF_000737465.1. NCBI lineage: Eukaryota > Metazoa > Chordata > Aves > Accipitriformes > Accipitridae > Haliaeetus > Haliaeetus leucocephalus. The sequence goes on along the minus strand of NW_010972720.1, from coordinate 898,091 downwards.
AAAGTACTTCATGCAACACGTTAGGAGGACACAGTAACGAGAATGAATTCTCACAGCAACATAGCCAAGAGAAATCTGTTAAACTTCTTGGAACATATGCAACTGATGGAAGCAAAGTAAACAACAGTATCAACAAAGATCTTTAAAAGCTAAGTGGGAACATGAGAAGAAACCAAGACCAAATTCAAGGATTTGCATTTCATTCAAGAAACTCTGCTCATTCATTCTTTTTTATCTGAAAAATAAGACAACTAAAGGGTCTCATAACATTTATCAATAAGATAGATCAAGAAGATACACGACTTATACATCTCTTCAGAGTTAACACCTTTCTACGGTCAGACTGATTGTAGTTTATTTACATGCTCTGGAAAGGAAAACTGGTAAGTTCCCTTAGCTGCACCATGAATATATTTTGTATGAGATTTATGTACTCTTCGCAAGGGCAGTCATAGTGGAGCATGGACGCACGTGTTGAAAGGTGCTCAGAATATGGAATTCTGGCACTACTGTATTAAATATAAAGCTCCAGTGGAATTCACTGACACCAAGCAACCCTTATTTCTGAAGGGCACTGATTTTTCCAAAGTCTCCAATTCTACAATTCTGGTCCAGAAGAGAACCAAAGCCACCTGAGCACAGCTGTTTTGAACAGTGGTTAACCCATGGGGTTAATCCCCAACACAGATCTCATGATGTTTCAGTTTCTGGAACAGATTCTGAAAAACAGCATCCTTGAGAGTGGGAATTCCCACCCCTACTTTTTCCTCTAACCATTCTAATAGAGATGATGATTTTAGTTTGAATAGTCCGCTTAAAACTGGCAGCAGTATTACCTATCCACCTATTCTTTACTTAATTTCAATAAAAAAATACAGAGTACAAATAACAATTTCTCACCAGCGCTCCCTCTCATTCCCTTCAGGTTGAAAACACACAAAAAGCATATACAATTTCCATCAAGAATCCAAACTATCCAGCATTTTCCATTTAAGCCAGAATACACTTATGTGAAAGAGAGAAAAGCATACAGCAACATAGACTAGGAGAGAGGGAGAGAGTAGAAAATAAGACAGAGAAGGGAGTGTCAAACATTATATATTATTTTTTTAGACTTTCAGCATGAGAGGTTACTTAGGCTTTATCAATATTAATGCACAGAGAGAACCAAAGTTCACAGATAAATACTTAGCTTGGTATAGCTGACCAAGAAAAGTTATTAATAAAATGTGCCACAAAGGTAGTGTGGGAGCAGCTCGGAACACCTGGCATTTGTTTTCAAGAGTGACCATTAGAATTTGTTGTGCTGCATGTTTGCCAAGCCCTTGAAGAACTAGTTTTACAAGGTCAGGTTGGAGGATGGCCTTGTGTATGCCTGAGATGTGGCTGAAGACAGTCACGAGTATGTGTATGGAATGTTTTTATCTTTAACTGTTCTGAGGACTGGCAAACATCCCAGCTGAGCCAGATATGCACTCCTGTGTTAGTAGTAATATCTGTATGCTGTTAGTTCTTTCTGGATCTTTGTTGAAACATATTTAAGTTTGATTCTTTTGTGAAATAAAGGGAATCTTGTACAGAGAGCTTAAGCGCTTAATTCAGTCACGGCAGATAGTTGTTTCATTCACAGAATGCAAGTTTGTCCATCTAATTAAAACTTTCATGCAGCAATGAACTGGGGCTGAGCATTCCAGGACCAATGTACCCTAAGTTCCCATAAAGTGCTTAATATGATCAATGCAACCTCAGAACCAATAGTAAGAGGTTTCTGCATCAAGAGCTAGTGGAAAGAGTCTTGATGTTATGAGCACAAAATGCCCCTATTTAATTAATCCCATATTCAGGAAAACAGATTCTGTAAATAAAGTGACTTCAATGAAATGCATCCAATTTCTCCTTATAATTGAAACAAGCTTGAATGTTGTGCTGCTCAGGTCAACAAATGATAATAGTAACACTGCCTATAACACTTTCTATTTACAACCTCTGAGAAGCAAATCCCATCACAGTGAATGCCAGCAACACAGGAACCTTGAGATAGCAACTAAAGAGCTCTGAGCCCAAAAAGAAATGATTGCAAGTTTGTTCTACTTCACTTAAGCATGATTCACTATTAAAGTAGAACATTATATCTGTCCCTACAAATTCAACAGCACATCTGTAAAATTAATGGCACAAATAGCAGCCAAGGGATCTTGAAAAGAAAAAGCACAATCCAGAAGATGACACTGCATTATATCTCATAAAAGTAACATTAACCTTCAATATCAAATACCTAATCTGTTCTTTTTCTTCTTTTCTGATAAAATAAATACAAAATAGTAAGCACAGGCATATAGTACTAGAACATAAATACAACAAAGTGGAATCTGAACTGAGCAAGAACTTAATGTTGAACTCCAGAGGTTTTAATCAAGAAAAAGGTCTTCCTAGAGCAGGGTTTCCTTTCCCATGGTGCAATATTTAGATAGGATTGAAGTTGTTCAGGTGACCTTGGTTACCACAAGGCTCTGCAGACCTGTCACTTGAAGCAAAATGTTATTACCTTTGGGGACTGGAGTAATTACAATCAATTTGCTGTGTTGATTGGCTAGTGACCTCTTCTTCAACTTCTTAATTTGCAATACAGAGAAAGCTCCAAATGAAGTGAGTGAAGGCCCGTAAAGTGATCTGACATTCTAAGAAATACAGCCACATCGCTGCTGAAAACTTCATTTAATATCCATTTGAATTTTTAGAGACCCTGCTAATTCCCTTTTTTGCTTTCACCTACTGTGACCCTTTAGGAGACCAAGCTTCAGTGTCATCTAAAGGAGTGAATAATGCTGTTAACAGTAGCCATTTAGAACTACTCATATGAGGAGCAAGAACTAATTTCAAACTTAAATTGTTCTTCTGGTTGTGGTCTCACTTACACCATTCTGTCATTTCATTGTTTTATGTGGAGTGACTGCTGTTTGACAGCTAGCTCCATAAAGTAGTAACAAAAAGTACCTTTTCATTGATAATGTATTTTAAAAACAAAGTTGGAAATCATTCAGAAATAAACTCTTGGAAGCTGCAAATGCTTATGCTTGATTTATCACTTAACTATATCTAGCAAAATGAACTTCCTCTCTAATGATTGCTGTGTTCTAGATTCTTGTTTGAACCCTTTTCAGAAGGAAATCCACATTTGAGCTGACAATTTCCGTGTCAGGTTTCATTCAACTGCAAATTACCCTAGCTGAATTATGTAAACCACTGAAAACAGACTTTAAAGCAAACTTCAGTCCTTAACTCTGGCAATGCTGCTGAGTTTGACTGTAATTGCCACTACATCAGCACTTAATTTGCAATCCCCTAATGCCCTGTGTCTACTGCTATCAACAAATTATGGATTACTGACCCAGTTGGTTGCTGTCAAATACATATTATCTGTCTAGCGTTCAGACTAATAGCCTGCAAATAACTGACTGGAATTATGTCACGTCAATACAACACCTACAGGAATAAGAGGAAAATGAGCACAAATAGGAAAAACTACAGTGAAAGGTATGCATAGATGATGTCAGCAACTTTTTCATCTTGTATAATAAACTTAAGTATATTTGAATCAAGACCAGAGAATCTGGAAGGCGAGCAATGCTTAACCTACTCTTTTATCATGAATAGAGATAGGACACAAAATGTTCTTTGGTCCAGGGTATACCTGCAACTTCTTTTTGCTTTATATTTGTAAATACTTTTTTCAGTCTGTTGCTTGGCAGCTTCTGCTGGAGTTGAAGCAGGGGTTGCAGCTACTTAAAGCAGGAAAATCAGCTTTGTGGAATTGTGATTAATTGATGCAAGCCAGTGACACAATCATAGGAACAAAAAATACCTTGATGCCACGCCAGTAACTATTTCTGGTAGTAAGTTAGATAATAAAGAAAGAAAACTTCTCTATTTGAATTTGTCTAAGAGTTGAACTTTTTCTGCCACACATTTCTCACTGTATTTTTGGAAATGCTTTACACTGAATTTAGTATTTAACAAATTTCCTTGTGTTTTTTTTTTCTCTCCAGTTTTAGAGTTACAGAAATCCATAAAAGGTTGCATGTGTAGAGATAATTTTGGAAATCATTAAAACTGTGCAAATTGTACACCTGTATTCTCTTGGACTCACAAGCAGAATGATTAAAACGAGGATTTGTCGGGGTTTAACCCCAGGCAGCAACTAAGCACCAGGCAGCTGCTCCCTCACGATCCCCCACCCAGTGGGATGGGGGAGAGAATCAGGAAAAAAGTAAAACTCGTGCGTTGAGATAGAGACAGTTTAACAGGACAGAAAGGAAGAAACTAATAATGATAAAAATAATTAAATGACAATAATATTAAAAGAATTGGAATATACAAAACAAGTGATGCACAATACAATTGCTCACCACTCGCTGACCGATGCCTAGTTAGTTCCTGAGCAGTGATCCCCCCCAGCCAACTCCCCCCAGTTTCTATACTGGGCATGACGTCACACGGTATGAATACCCCTTTGGCCAGTTTGGGTCAGGTGCCCTGGCTGTGTCCCCTCCCAACTTCTTGTGCCCCTCCAGCCTTCTCGCTGGCTGGGCATGAGAAGCTAAAAAATCCTTGACTTAGTCTAAACACTGCTTAGCAACACCTGAAAACATCAGTGTGTTATCAACATTCTTCTCATACTGAACCCAAAACATAGCACCATACCAGCTACTAGAAAGAAAATTAACTCTATCCCAGCCAAAACCAGGACAGTATTCTATGAGAAATCATACAGAAGTAGGGTTTTATGCACCGAAGCATATGATCTATATGCCCACTGATGTGATGTGAAAAGGCTACCCATATCCTTTGGGGATATTTATGGTGGTCCCATTGAAGTGGCTGGACCACACGTTCTCATCTCCATACAGGCTGTAACCTTTCTATTTTATATACAATTCCTGGTCTATGTGAGAAATTATAAAATAGCAGGTAAATATCCAACTGAGAGAAGAAAGAATATAGATAAACTAACAGGACAGTGTGTCCAGAATCAAAAAATAGACTTTAGCTCAGGATGTACTTAAGCTACTAAATAGAGAAATTGGATGAACATGCCAGGGGAAGTATCACTGTTGCTGCTTTCTTTCCCTAAGTGTTTGCTACAAACACAGTTTGCCAGACTAGACGAATGTCTGGTCTGACCCAAGATCACCGTTCTTAGGTTCTTATTAGTAGGTATACTCATCCCAGATAGTGTCACTGATCACAAATGTCCATCAAAGACATACTGAAAATTAACCAACATGCCTCAGACATAGGCACAAATCCTCAGTGTATCTGAACTGCTGTAATTTTCTTGCTGTCAAAATTGCTACATTGATTTATATCTTGCATTACAGATCTGTTTGACCAAGTCAATTTTACCATGGTATTATGACAGCATTTAATAAATAATCAACAGGGTAGAGTATTAACCTATTAAAATAAATGGAAGTATAACCTTTAATTTTAGGGGGGGAAATGTTTGCAATGCATAATGAAGTCTGAAAATAAATTTCTAATTAAAAAACCTACTTTTCTAGTGTCTTCTCATATTTATAGGCATGTCTTCAGAGGCCATTTAGTAAGTTCTTTTAGCTACACAGTATTATTTTTTTTTCCACTATTACTTCTTGCTTCTGCATTAACACTACCAGTTCTGGTAACAAAATTTTCTCTGAAATCATATTTCTTAGAAGCAAGAAAATTGTCTGGAAATAAAGAACTTCCCAAAAACATTCTCTACGGAAATTTTGAGAAATCAATTTTCAAGAGAATATTTATAGGTCTTTTAACTAAGCAAGAAGCATACTAGGAAAAAGAATGCTTGTAGATTTTTTTTAAAGTCTTTTGTAAAATTATTTTCAGAACATAGAACGGCATAGGATAATGGAAAGTACACTACAGGAAATATCTTTTTGGTTTGTGTTTGTAGAGCAAAAAGCACCATAGGATCCTAGACAACAGACAAGAGCTTCTAGGACATGACAGAATGTGTATAAAGAGCCATACGATGCAGTTTATATTTAAGTATATATTTTTTCATTAGACCTTTTTAAAATGTTTTTACAATTTTTTCTGAATTTGAAACTGTTTCTCTGTTGTTTTCTTGTTTGCACCTGGAGGAGTAACTGCTGAAGATAGGTGTGGAAAATATTGGTTTACTCCTTGAGAAGAATGATTTGTCAAGATCTAATAACAGCAAGTGGCATATGAGAGCTGTGCAAATGAGGCCATCCCTTGGCAGAATTGACAGAAGCAATATGTGGCCTGCTAGAAAGATAAGAGATTGTGGCTGTTCTAAATGCTGGCATGATGTTGTAAGCTGTTCATCTACCGCATGGATCAGCTTATTTGGGTTTACAGGTGTACAATTTAGGATTTAATAAATTTGGCTAAGAACGAACAAAAGCTCCTTATCTATAACCCTACAGAAAAAAATAACCACCCAAATAATTCTCATGTAGCATTCTGTAAGCTGACAATGTTCTGCCACTTTCCTAACCACAAGGGCACAAAAGATGAAAAGACAGTTAGTTTCTAAGGTATACAGCGACTTTTGAAATGTACTGCATCCCAGCTTGGTAGCTATTTAAAGAATTTCACAACTACTGTAACACTTCCCATAACAAGGAGAGGATATGACAAGAGAGGCGTTTCTCTTATTGCTACCCACATCCTATGAAAAAAATCATAAAGAATGTCAGACTTGACCTTACAGCACTGAAAAAGAATTATTACCTCCTTGGAAATGCTGACATCGTTTATACAAGGGCTGTGCCCCCTCCAGTACTGGGTAGTAATAATACTTGGTAAATTCTTAGCCCAACAAAGGACAAAAGGACAAGTGAAATGGCACTGCCCAGCTGGGCAGACTGCATGCAGATCCTGCTGAAATACTTTTTTATACTCTGGGCTCTATACTTCATTTTGAAATTACAGTTATCAACTTATATGAAACTGAAACATGCAGCTCCTTCCTGGAGCTTGACTGATATATGACGCAGTAGTAACTAGCTGTTTTGCATTTCTAATTCATTCCAGTTTTACCTTGTAAGGAGGCTCTTGGAAGAGAGGTGATAAAAATAGGGAGGAAAATGAATGCAAGAAATAAAGGAAAATAGAAAGAGCTGTCCTCATAACGGTAGAGTACTTAGAGCAGTAATTCACCTGAAGGGAAGTAACTAGCTGGTTGTCAGTGAACAATTTGCTTTCATTGATCTTTTGGTTAAATATTGAAGACATTTGCCTGCAGGCTTCAATGAATGAGAATAAATTCCTTAATCATCCCACATTTTGTGCCTGTGCTTGTAAATCAACATGTGTCACAAGAGGAAAACTAGCAAGGTTTTAAAGAATGGTCTACCACTGTCAGATGTGTCTTCTAATTGCCCATGTCATGAACTTCCCACAATGGCAGCCCTTCTTTTCTGGTCTGGTCTTTATTTGTTTTATAAAACAGTGTTAAATACTGCCAAATACACATATCAAAAGTTGAACATGTGCTGCATGTGTTTTAACACCTGGCAATAGTCTCACAACTATCTCAAATTCAACTGAGGTTTTCCAATTATATTCTGTAAAATACTAAGGCTATGGGTTGAGAAATATTTTGTGTAGTTATATAGTCATATAACATGCACACGCACGTGTTACAGCACACTTTATGGCAAACAGCTTGTTAAACTGTAGTGTTCTGTCTTGCTAGACTTTTGCTAAGAAAAAAAAACCTTTCTGCATAAGATATAAATAAAAATGGGTTGATCTTGTTACTTTTTTCACTAACTCATAAAATTTAGCTTCTTTTTATCCTCACTGAACTGTCTGTGAATCAGATAAGCACACACAAGCCACAGATTCACGCTAGAAGTCTATTTAGCCCAACATCCTATTCAACAGCGGCTAAAAGTGAATGCCTGAGAAGTAGCAGAACAAGATAAGTATATTTGCAAGGCAACTTCACAGTTTCTGATCATTTTAGTTCATGGACTTACTAAGACAGATATGGTTAATCTGTATTTAGCAATCTCAAAGGCTAACTGGGCTCATTTTAACTCCATGTGGCTCTTTGCCTCTCCATATCTTGTGGAGCTCTACTGCTTGGCTATAAACTAATCCCTTCCTCAGCCCACTCCTGTTATTTTGAGCCCACCTGCTGTCTTCATGTGATGTGCCTTACTTTTCATAAAAATGGAAGTTCTTGTAAGATGCTCTTCATTATTTTCCAGGTAGCCTCAGTGAATATGTTACTGGTTATTTTTTAATTATTGATCAACACATTTACATGATTATTAACATTCATGACACCAGTTTAGAGTGTTTTTAAGGTCTGCTTCTGCTCTGAAGAAAGCTCACAGTTGTCATGAGGTCTCATGTTCCTTGCTCTGCCAGTAGCACCAGTTTCCAATGCCTGCCATTTATACACGTAACAAAGCAGAGGAGGGGATGTTTCCAAAAGCCAGCACCGCAAACAATCTGGAGTTTAAAAGCCAAGCTGGATTCCTGCCTTATCAGACATCACACTTCCTGGTTTTGCTGGCACTTTTGTACTTTCAATCAAATCTGAGCAATCCATGCCTGCTTTAAAGAATGCCAAATAAGTAATATTTTTCAAGTCTTACTGACAGCAATGTAAAAATTGTACAAAATAATTTGAAACTCTAATGGAGTAGGGTTACCTCACAGACATTCAATCCATTTGTGCCTGATTTCCATAGAAGTCCTTGTGACTGAAAGGAAGTTTCCCCTTGAGAAAACTGAAGGAGAGGTCTTGATTCAGATATATGTGTTCCATTAACTTTAATTTTGCTATTAAAGAGACATTTACCTCTGAAAAGTATATTATCTTGCAAACTAAAGCCCCTGCTGCTTCTCAGCCTGTCTTTCCTAAAGACCTTGTTTCCATGCATCACAGCAGGCCAGTCATCCAAGCCATCCCACTGTATCTCGGTTACTCCAGCGGTGCCATACTTCACAGGCAGCTCTAACTCCTCCTCCTTGTTTCCCGGGCAAGTGTGCTTTCATCTACAAGCACTTGAGGTGAGCCCCGTTTCAGCCTCTTATCTTTCCTGAGGGGTCCCTCACTCCCATCACCTTTCTTCACACACCTGCCACTCTGACCTCCACTCCCTCACTTAGAGGCAAGCTACTAGAACCATCTCCCAGCAAGAATTATCAGCAATTTTTAATTATTCTGCAAATTTACTAGTGTTTATGGAACACAAATTGAGAAAACACAACATGCTTGATTTGTATAAAATTATATCATCTGCTCCATTCTTTTCTTTCCTTGAATGGATTGCAAGAATAGATACAACTGCTTCTCTGAATGGGAGAATAAGAACATAAGTACTGTCGTAGTCAAAACTGAGTGAATACTTAAACTCTGCTGAATCAGCTTTGGAAGGATTTCTTTGAAGATGCAGGGATTGAGTGCCTAGGTCACAATAAATTTCAATGACTGTGATCAGAAGAAATTCTCTGTATGCAAACTTATGCTAATTTTCATTATAAACTTATAATGGCATAAGCTTTGTGTGACCGTATTTATGATCATACCCAGGGGGTTAAAATCATACACAATGCACTTATAAAGTGTTAAATAGGCCAAGACTATATCCTTTACTGGTTTACATTATCCAATAAATAATATGGATCCTTTCAGGCAAACAAGTGTGCTGAGAACACTCCCTAAATGAGTAAGGCTCAGGATCCTTATTTCTTTTATTGATGCTAAGAATTTATATTCGTTTGACTTAAATGTCCATAAAAAAAGCTGCAGCAATTTATTATGTTAGTGTAAAATCACACCAGATAAATTGAGGTAGTTGTGTATGCCAATAGAACAAAACCTTTATTTATGTTATACTTTAAATTAAAATGAAAATAAACTATTTGCCAAAAGTGTCTAATATGCTAAGACTTTTTAGAACAAAAAGAATTACATTTTAACTGCCTTTCTCTTCACTATCTCTCCATTCTTCCAACTCACTCTGTCATTGTCAGGCCACAGCTAACAGGCCTGTGAGTTCCTTCAGGGCAAAGGGGGAACTCTGCTTAAATTATGCAAAAATTTGTATACAAAAAGTTAAGTATGAGCAGTTTTGCTTCTAACACAACAAAAAGCTTCAAAATACTCAAAGTTCATCATTTACTGCTATTTTAGATTCAGAAAAACAAACTGTTTCATCAAAGGACACCTGAAGTACAAAACCTCACCTTAGTTTATTGTCTCTATCCATGAACTGCAGGTAAATAGAAGGGATCTGTGCTTGGGGAGCAGAGGGGTTATGGATGACAGGCACTAGAGAAAGTATTTAACGATGCAGGCAATATCATCTTGCTAGAGAAAGTGCTCTGGAATTATGCCTTTTCAGACAAAATTAATGACTTAGTTCAAGCATACTCAGCCTAACAATTAATCAGTGGAAGTTCTGTGAAAGACTGTCAAAGGAAATGGTGGAGGTGAAACACTTCAGGGATTTACCATACTCTTAACTTCTAGAAAGCAGCAGGTCGGTATACTGATCACATGCCTGCAGGCTTGAAGCCAGAAGTTCACACGGTTCTGAATGCATTTTACTACTACCATCAACAAAAGTAGAGTATATTCAATAATAGAACTGGTTTCCCATTTTCTACAAAGGCATAATAGCTGATGTATGACAATGTAACTGTAATTTTGATTTAAGTTAACAGAACTGTTTTAGTATGATTGTATGTTACAGTTATTCACATATGGCCCACATGAGGAATTATTTTTCATTATCTCATTGTCACAAGGAAAAGGTAACACCAGTGATAAACAAGGGTAAAATAGCTAATCATGCAAGTATCTGAGAACTGTGCTAAAGAGTTCATTGACACTGGATACAGTGAGAGTAAGATATCAATACCTGAAAGTACTAATTCCCATTTAACTTTTACATCTGGTTTTTTCATGCATGGCCTAAGTTAATTGAAGATTGCCTCCCTAAATAAAAAAATACCATTGACTTCACTGGGGTCTGGATCATACTCTTCATTCTTTGCATACATTTAAACACACGAAGTTTCTTTCATAGTCTGACAGAGTAACGGGAATTACAGTAACTGAAGACTGAATTTGTTCAGTGTATCTGTGGACATCAACTGAATATGGAAATAGCAAGTAACTTGCACAAGTTCACAAGAACACTCAACAAATGCAAAAGCTCTGAACAATTGTCCACTAGGCATTTCCACCTCCAGTGTGTTTGCTTAGAAATAGAAGCAAGTTCAACACACAGAGGAAAAGGTGAATCCATTTTAAAAAAATGTAAGAAAGCTTGGATTGTAATTTGATGCAAAGATTTGTATCAATGCAAGCTTAACCTGACCAAGTCTATTTTGCCACATCCAACATGTTCATCCACATCAGGATGTTACATTTACCATAACTTTTCTAAAAGAACTTCTTCCCATTTGAAAAGCTCAATTACTGCCTTTAGGCTGTATTAAAAGGGATGAGCTTTATGCTAAATTAACCTCCTTTTATAACTTTTCAGAGACTTTACAGGAATAAGGCCCTAAGAAGCAAACAGCAGATGTTGCTTTACAAAGTCAGTTTGCATATATACCATACTTTCACCCGACAGTCAAAAAATACTGCTCCTTACAGCAACATTCTACATAAAAATGATAGAATCCATCAAGATTCTGCCAAGATGAGTATTTCACATACTAAATATCTGAATAGAGGCCATCACAGATTAGATTTAAGTCTCAGGAGATTGCTCTATCACTTCCAAAGGACTTATGGTACATCGATGAAGCTAAAAAACTTTTAAATCATGACTAAGTATTTTTCCTGCTTCAGTTAGGCTATTTATTTATTTATGTGTTTGTTTGTTAACAGAAGGCTCTTCTGCAGTCATTATGCCAATATTTTTTTTCATTAGTCAGTGCAGAAAGCATAACTTTTTCTTCTTATTTTTAATGTCAGTAGACGCAGTGGACCCACATTTAAGACACCATCACATCACACCCAGCAATGTCTGGGTAGTATTGCTGTCAGACACTCCTTCACCTAAAGAAAATGAATATACATATGGGCAGAGATTCAGAATAGAAAAATGCTACAATATCAAGCTAAAAGTATTTTCAGTTCAGAAAAAAAAAGTGTTAGATTTCCAATCAAATGGAGCTGTGTAAGTATTATCTTTAATATAATGATGTATATTAGCCACTCAGTGGTTCAAACCCACGCGTAAAAAGGTAACCAAGAGGCCAAGAGCGGTGCTGCACATAGAACCACAACCAAGCAAAAATAGAAAAACTACGTAATAGGGGAGGTACCACTCACAGCAGCTCACCAGGGCCCTATATTCTCCTTTTCTGGAGAGTAATAATCACGATAAAAAGCAGTAAGAGTTCTTCAGAGAACAGTTACTGGCAAAAGCTAAATATGCAGGCATCAATACTAGACATATACTTGGCTATACTTTGATTTAGTTGTAGTCACAGAAATGCGTCTGGGTGAAATCATTACTCAACTTTTGGTGTAAAGCAGGTGCCTTAAGTCCAGACAATAAAGACAGCGTTTAACTAATTTTCCTCCACATTCTACATTTACTTCTGGAAGCAGGTAATTCTCAACATTTAACATCAACATTTTATGAACATTAAATATTGAACTTACATGGCCATAAGGCCACTCAGGTGAAAAGAAACATTAGTCTAAAAAAAAAAAAAAAAAAAAGGCAGCTTATTTAAGTAACTTAGGTAGCAAGCTTGGGAGTATTGAGGGTGAAAGGGAGAAACTAGCTGATCCCAGAGCACCTTACACTTTGCTGTATGCTCCTCTCTTTTTTCATACACAATTCTCTTTCCCCCATCCTTGCTTATTGGAAGTGTATTGACAGCAGAGAACTAGGTCACATCATGAAGTCAAACAGTAGGAATAATTATGATGGACACACCTGGATGAAGCAGGATAAAGGCAATTTGATAAGTACCAATTCAATTTTCACCGTAACATAATCTTTCTAGTAACTTTTACAGGGGTTGTACTGAAATCTAGTCAGGAGGTAGAAGCATGTATCACTTTCCACATTAGAGGAGAGGCTGAGAGAACTGAGATGCCAAAAGTAGAAGATTCACATAGTAAAAATCCTTTGTATTTCTTGGGAAAGTCAAAAGAAAAGATCAGCAGCTGAGTTGGAGGCCAAGAAGAATTTGGGTAGTGAGATGGACTGATGATAAAAAAAGAAGAGTATATATGTTCTTTGCTATAAATTTAAAGTAATTTTAAAAGAATTTAATCCTTCACTGATTGTTACTATTAAAAAGACGAATAAACTTCCTGTTGTCTGTAGTGTTTCCTGGCTATTACTTCTGATGAGAAGGCACCCAGAGAGTTTAGTAATTTTTACGCTGTGGATAAAATAAATCAGAATACAGTAAGCTCTATCTACCTAATAAAAAAACGTGTTTGGCCTTGAAATGGTCTGATCTATGACTGCCATAGGCAAAAGTGGCTGTTGGCACTGATTTTAAGATTTTTTTTAATATGTCGCTCAGGATAAGTTGTTTAAAGAATGATTGCTCTGTCACCTTTGGTCATATTTAAATGCCAGATTGGGGCTGTCAGATGTGACTGGATTTATCAAAGAGGCAGAATGGTATGGAGGAAATTAAAAGGCTGCAAAATAAATTATTTGGGAAGTTAATTATAAATAATATAATCTCTATATGCAAATGTTAAATGTGTTTGTTTAATTAAATCACTGCAGAATTTGGAAGTTCATTCTGGCTTCTTTGACATGTCATCCCATCAGACTGTTTCTTGGGGATATAATTATTTAGTTAAATGATTAAATGAACACTGTTATACATATTAGCTGCTCTAAGCTTTAAGCATATGAAAGTGTTTTGTCAATAATCTAACTGGGGACTGATCTAGTTGTGAAAGGTTATATTGGGGAAGAAGAAAAGAATCATTAGCTAAAAAAGCAGTATCATACAGTTATTCTTACTCGCATTTTGAAGGTCATCTGTAAATTGCACACATAATACTATTGAGTCACTCAGACCCATTTAAAAGTTTCTCTTTCACTGGCTTGGAAGCCTTCAAAATGACAGCTCAAACTTGGTCATCATTCAGAGAGGAAGAATACAGAGTAATTTTTACTTATTAAATTTAGAAATGAGCAGGGATAAATAATCCACTGTCGTCACTTGACAGAAGTAATGACAAGTAAAGATTTTAGCCAAGTGTTTTAGACACTGTCCATTAGCATCGCTTCCTATTGTCCTAACTAAGCCCACATTTTGTAATAGATTAGGTGAAATATTATATAAATCCATAAACAATTTATAAGTTTCCACGCCTCTTCTTTCCAATGGACAAACAGCATCAACCCAGTGAGCTATGGCATCCACAGACTATTCACCAATGCAAGGTGAGCTACTAATGTAGTGCTGCACAGCTGAAAAAGCAAGACCTCATGTAGCTCTGCAAGCTCCTTGCTTCGCTCCTTGGGGGCAGTTGTTCACATTTGTGACATACCAGACAACCACCGCCAGGAAAGACCTATTTATGACTTATGTATTCACAGCAGGAGCCTAAACCTCAACGCAGTCTTAACTTCCAGCGTCATATTTTGATAGCCCAAAACTGACACGTAATAATGTGTTGCTCTTTAATGGCCTGTCATTGTTAATGCACTTGGTTCAGTATTTTAATTCCTTGGGCTCCTGGGTTCACTCAAGCACGGATTTGCAGATTATTCCAGCCAAGACATCCCCTGGCTAGTACTTCTCAGTTTTTGACAATACACCTAGATGGTTGTACTCAAGATAATACAGAGGTAAGCTCTTGTATTTTATTATTCTTTCAAGTCAACTTTGCAATGAAAAAGGAAAAAAAGAACCTTTTAATGAATAACTTACTTTATCCTTGTCATAGTATAACCACTTCCTCTATTTTTTCAGAGTATAGCAATGTCTAAAGTAGCTATTTGTCTTGAGATCTTTAGCTTCTTTCATGTCACTGCCAGTAAGATTGCACCAGCACCAAAAAGACAGAGTAGGATACATATTAAAAACAATGCAAATTATTAATCATAGATGCCTCTGCATACTCAAAATTATGCTGCTAGAGTTATTAGTACAAAATGATTTCCAAGATAAACTTCTTTTCAATACCTCTAACAGCCTTCCAGAACAGTCATCATCAAACAGGCAGTTTCCATGATGGTTCTAGTACCAAGGATTTCTTTCCCTAAGTATCAGTAAATAATAAAACCCTTCAGATGTCTTTTAGAGACCTGACTGATAAATAGACTGAAAACTTATTTTTTGAAATGGATACTTAAACCTGTATACTTCAAATACTTTAAATGCATGAATTTTGTATGTACTTTCAAAATAGGACTTTTCATAAAGGTTATTTAACTAGGAGAGTACACTTTGCTACATTTAACAAAAAAACACTTGCATTTTCGTATCAGAGATATCACTCCTAAGTATATTCCTTGGTGAGGAGAAAAGACCTCTGCTCCTCAGCTAATCCTGTATTTCCACTAGCTTAAAATGATCCCAAGGAAGCTATACCTAACATAAATTAAAATCCAGACCAGACATAAGGGCTGTAAAACCAACACAGCAAAATTCTAATTTTTGCTAGTCAATGTCCTTGCAAAATGCCTTCTAATGAACCACATGTATAGTAAGACCATGTAATATGTATAGTATAGACTCATATACAGTAAGACCACGTCTCAATTGCTATCAGAAATGTAACTGCAGCAGCAGAGGCAGGCCCACAAAAGCCAGCAGGGTGACAGCAGGGCTGACAGCATCCCCAGCTGCAGAGTGAATTCCTCACTGTTTTCTTACTCTGGGGAGCATCCCACAGTGAAGATCTGGCCATTGCTCAGAGACACTCTAGACCAGCACACTCTGGGGTGATCGGATTGCATTAAAAGACCTTTCCTTTATGATAACAGGAACACCATCATGATAAAAATGAAATTTAGTGTCTTGTCATTTAGCCTGTGAGTAAAGATGACCCTAATTAGTATTGATGTACAGATTTTTCAGTAAGCAAATACATCTAATAATGTAAGAATATGCAAATTTTTTCCTTTTTTTTTTTTTTTTCCCATATCACTAAAGAGGGCAGCTTCTTTCTGAAATAGAAGAATCAGCCACAGGGAAACTACTTTCATTATTTTACTGCCTCCTATCTCCAAGTAAATATGTGAAATTAGAAACAATAAATTATGCAAGACTTGCTGCTGAGAAAAAACCTATCACATCTGCTATCAGTGTAAGTTACATTACAAGCTCCCCTTGACTGTTAGAAGAACTTAAGAATCTCTGTTTTCATTTACCTTTGCATTAAAGCACCTACATTCTCAGGCAAACATAGCCAAAACAGTATGCAAAGAGAGCATCACAATTCAGACAGCTCCTTTAGTGTATCTCACTCCCAGCTACAATGACCATGCTTTTTGATTTATTTATTCAGTATTTACTATCTTATTTCACTCCATCAAACAACAGTTGTAATTTTTTTCTATGATCAGTGCTTTCTGATAGATATTCTATATTTCCTGCTTGCCCACACCTCAGAGAGATGAGGGTAATGGATGAGGTGGAGACAGAAAAGCTTTTATGCAAAACTGAAAATGTAAAGGCTTTCTAGAAAATTGTAAAGCAAGAGGGTTTCTTGACTCTGGCACTGGATCAGGTATTTTTGCATTTCTTGTCCGCAGTACAGAGTTACCTAGTAATCTAGTCTTCTGGTATCATTTTCTACTAGATCAGAATGGGGAAACTTCACTTTTGTCCTAATATGTCCCCCACAGCCCCAGTTCCTTGTATTCCTTTCCAGTGTGCATCCCTCCCACTTATCATGACCCCCTTTCTCTAAAGACTGCCTTCATTCCAAATGCGAGACGTGCCTCTCCATATACTGCCTTTAGTATCATTTGGCTTTCCACTTACATTTCCCCCAAGGATTGTTTTATGCCCATGATTTGCTCAACCCTAAAATTGCCATTGCAAAGCGCAAAACTACAGAAGACCATTAGAAACCATCGTTTGTGCTCTGTGCACGCACAGGACCTCAGAAGAAGGAAAGAGACTGAGCCCTAAAAAATGCAATAGCAAACAGCCAGCTAAACAAAATATAGCATCATCGCTTTAGGATTCATGTAACCACTGATATTTCTCTTTGAAGCTGAGCTGAACTGGGAAGCCCTTGTTTCCCTCTTTGTTTCCTTTTCAGACATTCAAAGAGCAAAGAGACTTTCTGACTATGCAGGACGTGTCGTGTAATGTTTATTTGGCATTACTAATTAATCTATGCTCCCTTCAAGAAAGGATTCAGGAGAAGAGTCTGCTGTCACTAAAAAGTTGAATGAGTTGACAAGAGAGAGCACTGCAGATCCTCAGTGCTAATCACTTTTATCAGTGAGAAAAAGATCACTATAGTAGTGATGGTGATTTTTGTCCTCACTTGAAAATAAATGAGATCATCAACAATAAAAAGTTTACAACTAGCCTTCTACTATTACTAGATCCCATCCCAAAACCGAAACAAAAGTAAAAGGCTTTTTATCCCATCTGCAGTCCACTGAGCTGTCCACTCTCCCTCTAATGAACTTCTTTCTTAGCAGTATTGTGCACCGCACATTATAAGCTGCAATTTGCATCATAATAATCCTTTTAAAAAAAATCCGTTTAATGCATTTTACCCTCTTCAAGTTACACAAAGATGTAACAAATGGTGTTTATGAAGAATAGATGGAACTGGAAGAAGCTCTTTTTCAATTTAGAATTTAATTGTAGAAGGCCAATTATAAAATTTTAATTTCCGCTATCATCTGTCTTGAATATTTATCTTATCTAGCAGTTATATTATTCATAATGGAAACCTTTGATGGCTTTTTTGTTATGCTATTCTGAGTCATGGATAATGCACACTACACTGGATTAAATTTGTATGGAAAATAGGCCATGCTAGCTTATGTCTGAAATTAGATGCAGCTAACTTAATTTTGCTGACATCTAAAAGAAAGGAAGCTTTGTTTAAAAAAAAATAAAGAAAAGAAAAAGAAATAAATTCACTTAAAAATCTCATAAAATATTTCACTTGGTATTGTATCTCTCTAAAGTATGAAATCTACAGGAGCTTAAACAGCAATTTACTAGAAATCAGAACAGGACACCTGGGGTACCCACTTTCTGCTGATTAAGAGTACATATATTGAGTATTTAATAATAATGTAAATTTAATGTTATGAGTGTTTAGTGTAGTTAAAAAAGCTGCTTTTTCAAAGCTAGAAAATTCATGCTCATGTTTATCCATAGATACAAACTTCAACATATTGAAACAACCTCAAACATTAAATATCTCAATCTTCAAAAAAAGAGGAAAGAAGGGCATGGGGTAGATAAGCACAGATTCCCAATTACAAGGCTATTCCAGTAAAACAGATTTGCTGAAAGATAAAATAGAGGATGTACATACGGCAGGGCAAAGAAGCCCTCTTTTAATTACTGTGGATAAAGCAAAGCAATCACCACTATTTGCACTTCAAAAGCATGACATTTTCACAAAATTGGAAGGCTATAGATTGTGTAATATTGAGATTATCATTTGCAGAAAAAGTATATCAAAAGATCCAAGCCTCTAAACTTAATATGATTTTAACTTAATCATCAGTAATCTCTCATTTTGAGTCCGTTCAAGTTATGTGGTGGACCCTCGACATTGAAACTCTAGGCACATTTACTTGAAGATATATTTTGACATTTACATTCTGTTCCACCACATTTTTTCCTCTTCTAATGTATGCTTTCAAGTTTAACTCCACCAACACTTACATTCATACCAATCATGATATACAACTACAAATATTAAAAACAAGAATTTGGGGGAAAAGAACCATGCTTCCTTCTTTCTCACTCTCCTTGGTTTAGGTGGAGAGAGGAATAATGCTGAGAGCCAGCTGAAAGGAAGACCTGCAGGATTCATACGCCAGGATCCCAGCTTCTGGTCACTTCAGGGCTTTACCGCTTTTCCACAGCTCTTTTGCTCCTGCTGTTTCTCTTGACCTCAGCCATTGCAATGCCAGAAAAAGTCTTTCAGTGCAGTTTGTAACAAAAATGAATATTGATGGAATTGGAAAGAGGAAGGAGAAGAAGGAAAAAATAATGTTTGGCATAAGACACTGGCACCATCTTTCCCCTCTTGTGGCTGAACAAGTCTGAAATTCTGTGATTGAAGAGGAAACCATATGAATTCAAGAAACTGGATTCTTCTTCTAGTAATTCACAAAATGAAAATAAAGCCTCTGCCAAGTGCACAAAGAATTTTATCAGACCTGCTACTGAATGATGTGTCAACTTTCAGGTCATAATAAGACAAGGTAGACCCTTTATGGTACTGCCATATGTAACATACCTTCACGCATATTAAGCAAGAATGACAAGGCGCCTAAATGCAGGCATGACATTCAAGCAGGGTTAAATGTTGCATGCTACCACATTGCCACTGCAGTTTTCTACAGAAAAATTCAAAGATGTTGAGCATGCAAGCTCATACAAGCTGCTGACCTTCAAGAAAGAGAATACTGCCTTACTCAGTGTACTTCAGCTGACGTGAAATTGGCAGTCCAGTCTAGAAAATGACCTGCCAATAAACTTTAGCAAATATTAGTCATCACCCATAAAACCAAGGATAGTGTTCTTTACAGTTACAGAAAAGCAATGTAAAATTACTAGCACAAAAATAAGTATTAATTGATTCATACTATTTTTTTATTAGTCATGTCATACAAGCAACAGATATCTGAAACACGGATTGAGTGACAGTCACAAGGACTCAGTAGTTCTTGTGTACAGCAGCACTATAACCCTGAGCAAATACAGGTAAAATATGTTTATGAACTCCTCATACAGGCAGCATGAAACTTACCCATGTTCCTACTTGGAAAACCAAACACATGACTTCGTCTACCTTTCTGATTCTCTCTCAACATAAGGAGCTACTACTTGCTTTTTTTCTTTTTTAAGATTTCTGTAAAAACTGAACACTAAACACCATAATTAAAAAAAAAAAAAAAAAAGTTCTCTAAGGAAGTACATGTCATTGGGAGGAAAAAAAAGTAAGAAAAAGCATTTCCCAGCTTGGTACATAGGGACTGGCAGAGTTTCAGAGAAGGCACCCTGAATCTTCATTCTCCACTTGGTAAGTCTTTAGTACAACGGGACCCATTCCATTCAGTCCAGATGTGTTTGAAGGAGTGCTGTCAGTGCTCATTATTTAGCTTCTCTGAATGCACAGGTCAAGAAAGTCTGCTATGGTGACAGTTGATGAGGCTATTCACTAACCCAATGGAAGCCTTTCCATCGATTTCTAATGATGATGGACTAATTAGCCTGTTTCGCTTTAGACAGTCACTTGCAAAGTGACAGCTGTTACACTGACCATGTAGATATAAAACACGCTAACAATTTTGTTTAAACCTGAAATGTTATATTGCATTGACAGCCTTGAGTCTGCCTGTTGAACAACGGGTTGGTATCACTTCAACAGCGCATGTTTACTTGTTGTCTTCAACTTGGAATGAAAATTAAAGTGAAAATTGATTTTCTTCGTAGGCAGAGAAAGCTGCCTATGGACAGGGCTTAATTGACAGGCTTGCTGGGAGGAATAAAGAGAATAGTTTTCTGCTTTTTTTGTGTGTTAGTGGTTCCTTGCTACTTTGGCACTCTCTCTGCGGCACAATCTTCTAGCAGGCCTCACGGTCAGACAATGCTATACACATCTTTCGCATTGCTGTAACATGTCCATTCACTAGGGTAGGCTAATAGACCTCTAATTTGCTCATTTGCACAGCAAAGTAGAACCCAGAGCAGCATGGGTGAAGGACGTGGGTAGAACATACTGCAAAGAAGAACATCAAATCACAGCCATTGTTTGTACAGCACCTGCACCAGCACCAACTCTGTACTGGGAGAAGGTGAAAAATATTGAAAGGTGTGTCCATTATTGCCCAGAATAGACACTGCCACGCCAGTGCTACTTGGCACAGCTGTCCTTAATGTTGAGCTGCACTGAATGATTGAACACGGGGAATAGTCCCTTAGAGTGGCCAACCCTGGAATGAGGGCCCAGCACCCTTCTCCTCATGGGGTCTGCCACAATGCCACTGGAAGAAGCTAAGGCAGCCGGAAGACCCATTCTCTGGGCTACCACCACACTCCTGATAGCTGGGACTCATCTCAGAGGAAAAGCTGAAGTAAATTTTCTTTCTACTTGTGCAGTCAGGGAAAGGAAATCATGGTTTTGTCCAGGTCAGATGTTTTTTGACACAAGGCAGCCTACACACTATGGGTAGGAGGAGTATTTGTCAGCTCTTCAACTCACAGTATCTAATGGCAACTGTAGTACAGAAAGCAGAAGCTACCAAGAGTGCTTCTGGATAAGAAACAGAGGTATCTGCCAGCAAGGTGCCCCCCACAGTTTGGCACAAACATATCAAACACACATGCACATGTTTCTAAAAGGGTAACTCTGGCAGACATCCTTTCACGCAGTCTGACCAGGTTCTCCCCAAGGCAGAGCACACACCACCGAGGTGCCACCCTTTTGTCCCGCACACCTTCCCGCACACCCCTGGAAGCAGCAAGCCCAGGCAGCAGAACCCGCTTTATTGGGGTAGCAGAGCATCGTCTCACACTAGCCCCTGCTGCAACCACCCCGTTCACACACCCCATGCTGCCCCCAGCCTACGGCCATAGCATGGACCCCGCAAGCTACCTCAACAGCATGAGGCTCTGGATTTGTAAAGTATTTAGTATAAAGAGGCATTAGATAAATACCACAGTAGTGTGAATCCATTAACATCTCCTTGTAGCTCATATATTCGTAAGATTAAATATCCTCTGGTATTATCAATGATTTCATGGTACCAGTACACTTATTTGCATTTATATAGACAGAATGAGCAGGAAATATTAATAAATGGTTAAAATAACACACAACAGACAAGTAAAGCAGGGCGACATTTTTCGTTATGGCACTGGTTGGTCCCCTGTGTAGAGCTTGGAATTTTATCGCGCTTTTTTAAATTATATACACAATATGTTTATTAAAAATACATATATTTATAAAGAAGTTATTCTAAAGTGTTAAATAGACTTCCAATAATCAAATTAGAAATAACAGTTATCTAATCCATGGGAGGGGTTAATTTTTTTGTGCAGGTGGCCACTGTTGCTTCTCATTACAACTGAATTAATACTGGATTAAATTCTGAATGTTGATAACTTTTAGCTTTCCCCATTTTTTAATTTCCTAGTTCATATAGCCATATTTGTGCACCTGTTTTTTAAGATGTTCCTCTATATAGATTCTGTGTTGTACAGTCATTTTTCTGAACTACTTCCTGATGTCATAAAGACTATCAATAGCCAAGCTGTCAGAGTCTGACCTAATTTTGTCCCTTGCCTAAAGACTGATTCAGTTATATCTCTGTCATCCCTTAAAGACACAACCTGCTCCTAAAGATCTCCAATGCAGGAGAATGGTCTTTTTTAACTCTTCATTTGAAAAGGGTTTTGCTATCATCTAATCATCTTTGTGAAGTGCAAACCCACTACTTAATCTGTTCTCTAATTGATGGTGCATGTTTCATCTACTGTTTTTTTGTCACAACCCTGTAAGCACCCAAAGACTTAAAGACCTCCACCTGTTCCCTCCTCACTAGAGGATATGCTACCCCTACACATTTAGTCTTTCCAAGCCAGTGATATCTTCCTAACCTCTGATCATTTTTACTGCTCTCCTCCTCTCAGCTATCTCTAATCAGTCCATTTCTTTCACAGACCTGAGGCCAAAACAGGATACCATCCCCATGTAGCTAAAACCTTACCTACACACAGCCCTCCAAAACGTTCACATGATGCTGTTGGTTCACGCTTCCTTGTGATTCATGGTAATTCCTAGACCATTCTCAAGATAGCTGCCAATAAATGATCCTGTATTTCCTGTTTTCCTTGAAATAGATTCAAATGGAAGCTGTAATTTGAAATAAGAGTACCTACTTTGTAATATTGCAATAGGCAAGTATCTACTCCCTCACTCATCCAGTACAGCTATACATACATACTTTCCAATGTTCCTGTTCATGCCCCACTGAGCACATTCTTTTCCTTTTAGACACACCTTATTTTAGAAGAATGTTTAGACTTTGGATTTACAATTGGCAATTCAACTGTAGAATTTTCAGTCTATCTGCTCTACTGACTATTTCAGAGGACAGTATTGCCTCTTAAAAATACCTTGATGATGTATTTGCTAGGCTTCACATTCATATATTAAAAGCCATATTAAAAACAAAGAAGTCATATAGCCATACAGTTCAGTAAAATTTAATTCGCTTTAGATGAACTTCAGGTGTTAGAAGCAAGATTACTCAAACAAGTTTTATTGGCTTGGTCTTATGAAACTCTCCTCCTACTGTTTTGAGATCAGATGTGGTAGTATGCAGAGAGTTGTATTTCTGATGGCCTCTGTTTTGTGAATCCAGCAGCTATGCAGTGTATAAATATCCTTTTGTGATTTGACACTAGTCCTAGAAACTGTACTTACATTTATATTCTTTTGCACATATTTTCTGGTTACTGCTGGTACTAACCCAGCATTTGTTCAGATCTGATGAGAATCCTGCAATACAAAATACTTCTTTCAGACATAAGAATGTGGCACTGAAAAAGAAAGCTATTTGTGTAGATAATAAACTGACTGGATACGATAAACTTTATGCTATTAAAACTGTAACAATCAAATTTAAAATATCTATTTCCAGTATAACTTTTTATGCTGAAGCCATTATTTATGTTTATGGATGAGTGGTGGTAATATATTGATATTACAGTAGTAGTTGCAATTCTAAGCATATACAATAGCAGCCATTATCAAAATGATTAAATGTGGTACATGTGTGTAAAATTGCAGTATGCACAGCAGTAAGCTCAGGTCCCAATTCTGGTTGCTAGAGCTCCTTCCTCAGTCTCTGCCTCCAAATAGCTGGGGCACTGCCCTCCACACAGGTCCTTCACTCCAGCTGTCAGATGGGCAAGACCGGGGCCAGAGCATGATTGTCCCTTCCCTCCTGGGGACAGCCCAAAGCTGTTGGGCAGAAGTGGCGCACAGTCCAGAAAACTGGTATTCCAGCTCCCGGCTGCTGCCTACATCACTGGTGAACATCGCATCGGTGGGGAATAGGAGGCTAGTGAAAATTAAAAGGCTCTCATTCATGGCTCTCTTCACCCCCAAAAAACCCAATTGACTAATTCTGTCCAAAAGATTGAATAGCATGTAATACCTGCTATTAATATCTTCTATTTGGTATCAGTATTTTGAATCATTTAAATGGTGTTTTCCATCACTGTATGAATCCCTTAACGGTAGTTATTACTAGTATTCAATCCTGATAAACTTCGGTGATTATGATGCAAAAAAAATCACTGCACTGAAAGGTTTCATCGGTTGTCAGTGTATTTTAGAAGTAATTTAGAAGCTAAGTCAGAAGATTCTGCATGAGGAAATTATCTTCTCTGAATATATGCACAAAACACCATGATGGATTTGATTGCATGATCACAGTTTTTCCAGTAAGCCTCCACCTTACTCAGTATACAGGTCATCTAACATCAGAGTCAGTTGTAGAAGACAAAGTATGAAATTAATTGTTTGGGTTCAAAAAATACTCATTGAATTTTCAGAACATGGCATTTCAGTATGCTTCAGAAACATGGTCAGAAAAAATATGTCCTTCATTTCTCTTTTAACTGGCTTTTCATTATGCAAAACCAGTTTCCACCTAATTACATTGCTTTTTTTAAAGTTCCTAATTTATTAAACGGCTGAGTCCTTGAGCCACAGGAATGTTCCCCACCTCCTTTTTCAGACACTGCCCTCCTATGTTACTTTTAAGTTATTTATAAATACATCTCTCCTGCAGCCTCTACCAGCAGGGCACCTTCACATGTTGGAATTTAATGAGGCTCAGGCACACCTCATGAGTCCCTGAAGAAAAGTGTTACCTGATCTGCTTCATTTATTTCTACCAATAATCATACCATTACCTACAGCTTCTGTTTTTAATTAGTGGTATCTAATGATTAACACTGGCCAATTTGCATCCAATTATGTCCCCTGAAAAATTAGAAGTGGATGAAAAGGCTGAATGCAATTAATCATTCTGCAATGTGAATTTGCTTAAATATCAAGGATGAATGTGTCGTACTTTCCTAAATAAGATTTCATTGAAAACATACACTGTCTGGTTATGAAGCAAAAGCATGACGCTTCCCATGACAGTGAGAAATCTCGATATTAAACACTACAGAATTACCAAACATATTCACACATATCCTTTTAATAACAATGAAGAAATGATGCAACTGGTATCTAATTACACTCTGGATTCATATGCTACAGAAACAATTAAAAACAATAAGCAAGATAACATTATGACACATAGACAGATCTTAGCTTTTTCTGAGACAAAGTTTGGGTTTAGTATGTGGTCTTTAAACTTCTTAAGAAGTTTGACTTCAGAAAATATACTGTTCCAGCTTCAAAGCAAACATTCAGTGCTACTTAGCTATGGGATTTTTTGGACTACCATAACATCTTTAAGAAAACTTATAAGCCATAGGAAACATTTACTGAAAAAAACCCCAACCAACCAACCAAAACAAAACCACACCATAACCCAAAACTTATTTATATGGTGTCTTCAGCTTTTCCCCAGTTTTCAGAGACCATACTTGATCAGTCAATATCACAGACAATGACAACAGGGTGCTTTTAATGAAGAGTTCTCTTTCTTCTTTCTCATGTACCCATCTCCCTGATAAACTCTGACGAGACCTCATATAAATATAGAAATATTAAATACCACTGGTGAGATCTTTTTTCCTCCATGATGGTGAAATTATTTTGTCCCTAGGATAGCTTAGAGATAATTAAAATAACTTGACAATTATTTTAAAGGTTAATACATGTATAGCAACTTGCAGGTATAAAACAGAGCACTAGCCCTCTAAGCTTAACTTACAAAACTAGATTTATTACACTATATTAATTCATTCCTTCACTCCAAATTTTTCAAATTAAAGCACCATTCAACATATTGTGAAGATGCTTAAAATACAGTAAAGTTGATAGAAAACTTTTGGAAGAAGATAACAATGAAAATAGGGTTTAAGACAAGTGAAGATCCTAAATGATATTTGATATATCTTGTCTGACTTATAACACACAAAAAGCCAAGACCCTGACTTGCACCACCTTATTTTTGCCCAAGAAAAAAAAAAAAAAAACAAAAAAGGAGGCATCCAAATAAAGTATCCATTTCAGTGGCACACAAACTAATAGTTTCTATGTGCATTCCTCACCTTTTTCATATTGCCTCTCTTGTTCTTCCTCTGCTTCAATTTTTCCACTTCTTAGCCTTACTGTCAGGAGTTTCATGTTCTTCTTCATAATACCTGGGGCACTACTTTCTTCCCTTTATTACTGTACTCTTCCATCCCACTTTCTGTTTAGGACACAGGTCAGTTTTTAACCTATCAACATTTTGCACTTCACTTTGGGAAGATGGGCAGAATTTAGAGTGGAGGAAAGATTATGCTGCAGATGTTAACTGGTTGGTTCTTTCCTCATGCTTGGAAGTATTGTTAAATTTTATTTTGCAAGAAATGTTCATCTTTAAAATGTTAAGTTCTTTTTAGCTAGGTTCTTGTATTCGTTATGCCAGACATTCCATAAATAATTTGTTCTCAAGATATATGGTACTCCCACTCCAGGCAAAATCATCAAAAAAGCTCCAAGATGTTATTTTAAGAAGTGTGGCTTGCCAGGACAAGTGCTTTAGTTTTGAACACGAGATTCATTTACAGAAGCTATACTGAACACCATTGCAACAATACTTCAATTCTGATCATCTACAAGGAGCCCAAAAGGTTAGAAATAAGATCTAAAGAATACAGTGCATTCATTTTTTCCCCTCAGGATCATCAAGTTTCAATTAGGATGGACTCATTATTGTACTGGGTTACACTTCATGAAACAACTTGCAATTACAAACAGGAGACTTACAGTTTCAGGCATAACAGACTATCAGTATTTTTAGTAGGAAAGTTTTTATGCTATCTCCCTAAAACTGGATGAATTCCTGGTGTTTTAGATACTGTAATACTAGCACTAAAAAAAAATCTGGAAAAAAAAAAATCTCTGTGCATTTAGCTAGAGTTATTTCTTGATAAATTTAACGCTTGCATGTTTGTCTAACCCAACCAATCAGCTGAGGCTAGTTGAGGCTCTTTTTGAAGTCCAGTGATGTAACTAAAGTTGAGTATGTTAACTCATTTAATTTCCGTATTCACCACCACTTAGGAAAATAAGCAAATGAGTCTACCAAAAATGCGTTTTATGAGCAAAGGTAGATAGTATTGCAGTATAATGGCAAAATCTGTGACAAACTAATGAAGTTTAAAGATTGCAAGCAAAATATATACTACCAGGAAATAAATGCCACCAACCTCGGGGGGGGAGGGGGGAATTACACTCCATACCACAGCAATGAATTATCATTTTGAATTAAACTTATGTCAGCAAGAATCAAGACACAAAATCTTGATAAATGATGTGATTACTTCAAAGCACCTCCTTTGAACACCACAGCAATGCCATTCCCTGTGGCTTTTGGGAACAGTCCAAGTTCTTTGGGACTTGTGATATAAATGGGGAAAACAATCCCAATAAATATCTTTTATTGTTAGCATTATTGTTTATACATTGAGTGTACACTACTTGCCGTCTTTGATCTTCATGCATATTTAGTCTAGTGACTAGCTTTGACCATGATGACATCATAGTGAACACAAATCGTGAGAAGATTTTGACCCTTGGACAGAAGTGAAAGACCAAAGACTGAAGGTGTGTGTCATGGTTTAATCCCAGCCAGCAGCTAAGCACCACGCAGCTGCTCACTCACGTCCCCCCACACCTAGTGGGATGGGGGAGAGAATCAGGAAAAGAAGTAAAAACTCGTGGGTTGAGATAAGAATGGTTTAATAGTACATAAAAGAAGAAACTAATAATGATAATGATAACACTAATAAAATTACAATAGTAATAATAAAAGGATTGGAATATGCAAGTGATGCACAATGCAATTGCTCACCACCCACCCAGTTAGTCCCTGAGCAGCAATCCCCCCCAGCCAACTCCCCCCAGTTTATGTACTGGGTATGACATCACCTGTTATGGAATACCCTGTTGGTCAATTTGGGTCAGCTGCCCTGGCTGTGTCCCCTCCAAACTTCTTGTGTCCCTCCAGCCTTCTTGCTGGCTGGACATCAGAAGCTGAAAAGTCCTTGACTGTAGACCAAATATTACTTAGCAACAACTGAAAACATCAGTGTTATCAACGTTCTTCTCATACTGAACTCAAAACATAGCACTATACCAGCTACTAGAAAGACAGTTAACTCTATCCCAGCTGAAACAGGGCAGTGTGACTTCAAACAGTACCACAGAGTGTTGCTCTAAGGTGCCTCATGCTTATATCTGCATTCCTTACAAATGATCACTTGAAGAATTACTTTTCCAATCCTACTATTCCACATTTCAGCTGTCTCTCAAACACAATCTTGCCAGGGCCTCACTATCAATATAACCAGTCTGGCCTTATTTGAAATACTTATCTTTCCTCTCACACTCCCCCTTCTGTATATTATTCTCTCATTTCTGATAACATCATTTGACCTTCCTGCCACTTGAGCGCATACATCTTTGACATCCCTGATCCACTCTCCTCAGACATCCAAACCATGGACACCCAAGTATCTGGGTGTATGTATGTATGTAACCAAAACTCACATTTTTACTGACAAAACTTGCTGTATACAAGTCTGACTCTCTTTTAACTTACCTCCATAGAGTTCAAACTAACCACAGTTTCCACAGTGTATTTTCCCCAGTCCTCACTGTTTTAAGTGCCATTCCATTTGTATTCACACCATTGCTCCCCTTTTCCAGGTATATAAAGTTCAAAACCTGTTCTGTTTTTTTCAAGGCTCTTCCTAATTCTGCATCATTGCTTTCTCCTATTGCACTGCCCACTGTGTCAAAATATCTAACAATCTTTGTTCCTTACTTGCCCATTTGGCCCACAACTCTCATACCTTTTCCATGCAGAAACAAGTGTGTTATTCTTTGCAACCCACTTTCATATTTTTACCACGGTGCTAACAAGTTAGCCATATAAGATGATACAGCAAAATCAATGACAGCGCTGCAAAAACAGTGTTTTAACTCTTTCCTGCACCATTGCCTTTTTTGTAGCTGATGAATAGAAAGTAAGGAAGGAATGCAGTGACAATCAATTCAATCAACTGGACAGGAACATTCTCTGTTGGTCACTCACACTGATTTTCATGCAATTCCTTTCTTGTCTTGCACCAACGTGCTTACTGCTTTATTTAGTTAAGCTTGTTATACAACTATCTTAAACTTCTCAGATACTTAAAAAAGTAAGAGAATTTTAGTCCTATAAAATACTCTTCAGTATGGGCAGACAAACCAGCCACAAGAAGTTAGATTAGGATATAATTTTACCCCACAGCATTGACAAACCAGAACCACCTATGCGCATACACATTTACACCACCCTCAGTTTGGACCGTGATAGACTGCATATGTGCCCATCCCCTCAATAACAACTTTTGTAAAATAGTACATGGAAACGAATAGGACATTTCAGGAAGGAATGCATCCTCTTCTAACTTTTCAGAACAGAAATTTCTGCTTGTAATTAAATTACAGGTGAAAACACACATATTAAATGAAATATCTGGATTTTTTTTTATTATTTGCAAGAGAAGAGAGATTTAAATAGTTAAGTCTTATTTAATCAGCAGAATGAGGTCTCTAATCATGTTTCCAAAGAAGATTTCAATATGGCCATGCAGTTGTATCTCCCACATTTTGTACTGGCCCTTTCACTCTTTAAGACTTTTTATTAGGCCCTGAAACTAAAATGTGGGCCTCAACCACATCTATATCAACAGTTGATATAAGGAGTGGCAAACAGGGGGTGAGTGATGTCCCAGTAACTTTTTTGGCAAATTTCTTAAAAATACACCAAACAGATTCATCTACATTCCTAAAAATCTCAAATCATCTACAGTGAGTGTTTGACTATTGATTTTTCATGAGTATTTGATTTCATGAAGGAATTGCCTAGAACAAAAATTAAGCATGAGGAGTCAGCGTACCCAGGATTATAAACCCATTTAAGTCACTTGATCGCTATGACCTTGTCTGCAGCAGGAGATTAATACTGATAATTCAGTATCAGTGCAAGCATTAGGTTAGACAAAGCCAAGGCAGTGTTGCTACTGAGAGGGCAAGCTTCCTCGAGCTACTTTAAACAAACCCAACTCTTCCTGCTCTTATTATCTTTGCTTATTTTATGAAGAATTTTACTATAAAGTCCTAACTCCAGCACTGCAGCTATGCACAGCTTTTGTGCATAAACGGTAATGAAATAGCCCAGCACCAACGCAATATTGCATGTACTTTGTTAAGTAAGAAGCGAGGGGCATGGAGCAGACGTCACCTTCACTCACAGGCGCAGAGTAGCTGAAACCAAAGCAACAGAAAGCAGTAATACATTGCTGATATAAGCCAATATTGAGGTAGTGCTCTCCAGGGTAGAAAGCAAACGGGGGAAGGATTGTGCTGTGGAGGTGTGTTCTGGGGTCAGTGCCTCCTGAGGCTACTTAGGAGGAGCACAGTGTTTCACTTGCTTGGGGCTGTATTTAAAGTCAATACCTAGCTTGTAGGCAGCGAGGACTGGCTCTCCCTACATAATTATGCTTTCTTAACAGCATATCAGGTTTATTATGATATTGATTATACAGCCAAACGTAGCTTTGGACTGGGACTCCTTCAGAGATCAAGTACCCAAAAGTGGGAGTCAGCAGCAGAGTGGAGAACAGACCCTCGGAATCCAGATTCTCCCGTCTGCTCTGCCCCAGGCACTAAGTGCCTCTCCTCCCCAGTGCCCCAAAAGGGAGCAGACAGGCAGAGGGCAGAGATGTCAGTCAGAATGCCTTAGCCTGCAAGTCAAAGCATTTAAGATGAAAGAAATCTGTAATGATTGTCTTCATTATTAACTAAAAATAACATAGAAGATTACTGCATAGGAGCACTCCAGAGATGGAGATCAGCTGAACCCTGGGTATTCCCTTGGCACTGACAAAACAGATGCACAATTGAGCAGAGTCTGTATGATGATGTTTGCAAATGACATAAAACACCCAGTTAATTAAGTTTGTGACTCTAATGTGAATCAGAGGAAGTCTATTCATTGACCTAAATGTTGTTCTCCTTTTTGTTCTTTTACTGTCTTAGGAATTATGAACTCTAATAACTTGATGACTTAAAGCCACATTTTGCTGAACCTCCCCCCGCAATATTGCCAGTCATCCTCAAATTGATAGATCTTCAAATGACATATAAAGGCTTTCTCTAAAAGATACAGTGTTAGAGAAAGACTCTGACCTATACAGGAATACTCTGAATTGCCTTTGTACAGCACACATCTGTGATTTGATGGTTTTCTATACTATGCCTAAGTGCCTAAAAAGGCAAGTAGGCGCAACTTTGGTGTTGCTGGCATTTTCAAAGCTGCTGACCAAACATACCTTGGTACAACTATTTGTCCCTATCGCCATCCTTAAGTTATCCTAAATACCGCTTGTACCACGCACAGGGATCGTAATCAGAAATTATAACTGTCGCTCAAACCACCTCCTCTCCTTGTCCCCAGCAGCCTGTTGGTCCCTGAGCACCTCAGTGGCATTTTACTGTATGGGGATACACCTGTCCCACCCACAAGAGCCTGACAGTACAGCTTCCCATATGGCATCCTTAAAGCAGACCCAACTCAGGCATATGGATTAAGCACAACGAGTGAGTGGAAGTATGTTCCAGTCAGTTAAGTTCACCCACTTATCTCCAATCCACTGACTTAGCCAAAACACCAGTTATGGGGACAAATCTCTGTTTTTTGTAACTCAGTTTAAGACAGTGCTCCGATACAATAGTCTTCCTACAAATGGGCTGTATTGGGTCTGGCTGATGTGGAGTTAATTCTCCCCACAGCAGCCCTCATAGTATTGTGCCCTGTATGGGTAGCTGGAAAAGTGTTGATAACACACCAGTGTTTTGGCTACTGCTGAGCAGTGCTGGCACAGCATCCAGGCTGTCTCTCCAACATTTCCCCACCCTCACCGGCAGGCTGGGGCTGGGCAAGATCTCTGGAGGGGAAATAGCCAGGACAGCTGACCCAAACTGACCAAAGGATATTCCATGCCATATGGCATCAGCTCAGCCCTAAAAGCTAAGTAAAGGGGGGGGAAGCATTCGTTATTTACGTTTGTCTTCAGGAGCAACCGCTGTATGTACTGAAGCCCTGCTTCCCAGGAAGTGGCAGACATTGCCTGCTGATGAGAAGCAGAGAATAAAATCTTTCATTTTCCTTTGATTTCCCACATGACCTTTGCTTTCGTTTTATTAAACTGTCCTTATCTTGACCCACAAGCCTATTTTTATACTTTTCTCTCCCCTATCCAGCTGAGGAGGGGAGTGATAGAGCAGCTTTCGTGGGCACCTGAGGTCCAGCCAGGGTCAACCCACCACAGTCCTTTTTGGTGCCCAACACAGGGCATAAGGAATTCGAGATAAGGATAGTAATTGGGAGAGGTAATCTGCAAAACATGGACAGAACACAGCAAAAGAGTGAAGAGTGAAATGACCGTGGGGAATTTATTTTGTAATTGTGGTGAAGGGACAAGGGGTGGATTGTGTGTTAATTGTCCACTTTTCATCAGTGTTGTGATGTTATTTTGATGTGCAAAATTCTTTTTTGTTGATGTGAGTGAAGTTTGTGAAAATGGTGAAGATTGTGTGACAAATGTGGATTTTAATGATAATTCTTAAGTATGTGATGCACAGAAGTCAGGGGTGGAATGTATTGGGTTTGCATGGCAAGGTTTTGGTAGCAGAGGGGCTATAGGGGTGGCTTCTTTGAGAAGCTGCTGGAAGCTTCCCCTGTGTCTGACAGAGCCAATACCAGCCGGCTCTAAGACAGACCTGCCGCCAGCCAAGGCCGAGCCCATCAGCGATAGCGGTAGCACCTCTGTGATAACATATTTAAGAAGGAAAAAAGTTGTGGGGGACACAGAAATGGCAGCTGGAAAGAGGAGTGAGAACACGTAAGAGAAACAACCCTGCAGACACCAAGGTCAGTGAAGAAAGAGGGGAGGAGATGCTCCAGGCGCCGGAACAGAGATTCCCCTGCAGCAGCCCCTCGTGAAGACCATGGTGAGGCAGGCTGTCCCCCTGCAGCCCATGGAGGTCCACGGTGGAGCAGATATCCACCTGCAGCCCATGGAGGACTCCACACCAGAGCAGGTGGGTTCCCGAAGGAGGCTGTGACGCTGTGGGAAGCCCGCGCTGGAGCAGGTTCCTGGCAGGACCTGTGGACCCGCGGAGAAAGAAGCCCACACTGTAGCAGGTTTTCTGGCAGGACTTGTGACCCCACGGTGGACCCACGCTGGAGCAATCTGAGCCTGAAGGACTGCAGCCTGTGGGAAGGGACCCACGCTGGAGCAGAGGAAGAGTAAGGAGTCCTGCCCCTGAGGAGGAAGGAGCAGCAGAGACAACATGTGAGAAACTGACCCCAACCCCCATTCCCTGTCCCCCTGGCTACTGCGGGGCAGGGGGGCAGTAAGTAGAGAATTCAGGAGTGAAGCTGTGCCCAGGAAGAAGGGAGGGGTGGGGGGAAGTTGTTTTAAGATTTGGTTTTATTTCTCATTACCCTAGTCTGATTTGATTGGCAATAGATTAAGTTAATTTTCCCCAAGTCGAGTCTGTTTTGCCCATGACAGTAATTAGTTGAGTGATCTCTCCCTGTCCTTATCTCAACCCACGAGCTGTCCAGCTGAGGAGGGGAGTGATAGAGCAGCTGTGTGGTGCTTAGCTGTTGGCTGGGGTTAAACCATGACATGGGCTTAACCAGCTGAAACTCTTAAGATTTACCGTTACAGATACACATATCACCCCAGTTATTATTTCAGTTATTTTCCATGATCTCCCAGAAATCTGAATAGCATGCTGATCTCCAGGCTCAGGGCCTGATTCACCTTTTGCTCAATTTCAGTGCAGCCTCTCTAATTATACCAGGGATCATTTCAGTCCAGGTTTACTCAGTAGTCTTAAAGCCACTTAGATGAGCCATTAACTCTCTTGATTTATCACCAGCCATTTGATTGACTTCAGATGCTTCTTGCTCACTCCTAGCAACCACCGCACAAAAGTTTTCTATCTTCCACTTATTGTATACACAGGCACTGCAAGGATTTTTTTATTCTGCTGTGTCTTTGCCATAACTAAACATTGTTCAAAAGTTAGATTGCTTGAATGTGCAGGACTGCTGCTCATGTGTCTCCCTTCCTTCCCTCAAACTTTTGACTGCATATAGAGCAGCCAGGTCTGAAATTTTCAGATAGAAACATACACCACAGTCCCATCTATAAACAAACAGTATATTGTAGGTGGAAAATGGAAATATTCCACCAGCCCCCTCCAGGGGTTCTGCTCATGAGTTTTTGCTAGAAAGGTTGTTTCCCATTTATTTCTTCCTTCTGGACTCAGCCTGTTAGCAGTTGGTTTGACTTCTCCATTATTCATGTCAGTATTTTTGATCTTAAAAACTTTCAACAAAACACTTTAGCCAACATCTTACAAATAACACCCCCACACCCCCAAATAAATTGCATACTTTCCAACTATTAACTTAGTCACTCCACCCCAAAAAATCATTTTATTAAAGACATGGCTTTGGTGAAGCCATGGTAGTAATCAGTATCCTTAACAGATGACTAGACTTCATATAACTGCATACTGCTAAAAGGCTCACCCACACTTTACCTCTCTCCTATACTACTGACCTATTTTAATGGTGACCTACACAGTAACACAACTGAGTAGACTGCAGAGGAGTTACATTATCAGTCTTTGTGGCTTGAATATTTGCTCAGATCTTCTCAGAAAACTGTTTGTCAGTGTTCGTATTTAAATGTTAGATTATGCGGACATTTCCAGTGCTCCCGTGTGGTAGCTTCCTAGGGAGGCAAGGCCAACCTCTCTCACACTTCAGCAAAACTGCATCACCCCAGGAGCTTTTAAACCTGCCCTGCGTGGCTTCTGGTACACTATTGTACCATTGAGCTTCTGGAGGGCAAATTATCAATAAATTCAACGGACACTGAGGCTTTACATAAGAACAAATAAGACAGATACATTTTACTTGCAGAGCAAAGACAGATGTATGCAGACACCTACTGAAAAGATTACCTGTACACACATAGACCAACCTCCCTCCCCTCTATATAGGAATGTTTTGCTGTCTTGGTTCTACAGCTATCATGAAAAGTGGCCTACCAGGCCGTAACTGTACTCAGTGGTTAACTCTTCTCTCTACTCTTCCCTCCTGTCTGAGACAACTGTATGGAGGAGAATTCAAGATTTTCAGTAAGACAAGAAGGAAGAAACTTAACCTCATTTTGCGTTCCTGTCTCCTCTTCACACTTACGCATGTATACAGCCATCACAACCAAGGATTATCACATGTTGCAAGGTTAGCTGTAACAGGTTCTTTACATCACTTTTTTTACATCAGATGAAGGAAAAGTAGTCTGTGTTACTCCTAATTCTCCCACAGGGTGCTTGCATTAGCTGCCAAGTCAGGAAAAAAACCAGAAGATGCAGGAATTGAGCTGAGGGCCTTTTTCCTCTTGTATCCAATTTTAGAAGAATAAACCAGGAGACCCAGCAGTACGCGGGGTGCTGACAGCAAGGAATTGAAATAAAGTCCAGTCCTGAAACTGTGAACCATTATGCAACAGACATTTAGCCAAGATCAGGACCAACATCCATGCCAGATCTTTTATTTAAGCATGTAAATAACTTGAAATGGAATTACTTAATTTCTTCCAGATGTCTTGTCATTTATTTTCAAGTTTTGTTTTATGCACTGTCCTGACGTTCGACAAGTCTGCAGTAAGCAAAGCTTAGCAGGTACAATTTAGAGTGGCTGGGGGTGACAGTGTTGGAGGGCAACTGTGGGAAAGCTTGTAAAATTTCAATAGAAAACAAAAGTTTTAAGGTGATACTTACTCAACTGCACATACCTCAAGGGGCCTAAGGAATTGAAATTCTTCAGGAAAAAAAGGAACTTTGACCTTCTGAATACGCTGCTTCTCTTTGATACACAAGAAAAGAATATTTTATATTCTCATGCACTCCCCCACCCCTTTTTCTTTGTGCCAGAGCAAGTAAAAAATGGAGAAACAAAGAACAAAGTAAAAATATGACTTCAAACCAATTCAGAGAAGCCTGGAAAGCTGTCAGAAATAACAGTCTAGGGGCTCAGAGAAGCACTGAAGTTGGGGGCGGCAGGGAATGCAAGCAAGCAACCAACCTTCCTTTAATTCGTGCACTGCAGTGACCTTGTGAATGTTACAAAATTTTATACACAGTCCCAAACAGACTTTTTGCCTTATGATTTTTTTTCACCTGAGCACTGCTCAGTTTTAGAGGGGAGGAGAGACTTGGGGTTTGATAAATGGAGATCTGAATTTAGCTTGCCATACACCGAAACCAATTAAATCAGGTTGAGTGGCTCAAGAGATATTTTTAGTTTTCTGCTGAATAATCAGAAAGTATTAATAGTACTTTGAGCAAAAAAAATATGGAAAAAGTGTGCTCAAGGGAAAGAGGAAATTTTGAATTGATGGAAGTTTAAATGAAGTGAGTGGTTTCAAGGAACTAGAAAGAAGAAAAAAAAAAATCACAATGCAGCGTATCTCTGATAATGCTAGCCTGTGTATAAGGGACTTGTTTCCAAAACAATGCTTTATAAAAGAGAAAACAAATGCAAAAATTTAACAGACTCAGAAGCTAGGCAGAAGAACGCACATCTTACAGATAGATGTCATTGGCATCCTAAATGTTAAGCTCTATGAAGCAGAGACCATCTTTGCTTTAGTTCTTTCTATGTGTATCAAACAACGAGTCCCTAAATCCACCTGTTAGACCCACATAAATAATTAATAATTGATGGAGAAATAAGTTATTCCATAAAACAACTTCCTTCCTTCAAGCCAAATACGCATGGAAAGCTTGGAGTACAAGTTTACCCTTGTAACAGCTTGAAGAAACAATACTTTTTGACTATTCAAAGCCCAGCATTACAATATTGAGTGTCCTGCAAAAAATGTCAACAAAAACAGCTCTCAAAAGCACACACTTTTACCATGTTGAGAGAGTGAAGAATTTTAAAGGAAAAAAGTACTAATATGCACTATTTCACAAGGCCTCAGGAGCTTAATTACACACCAAAATGAGAAGATAGAGGGATAAGAATAATGTTTCAAAAAGCAGACAATGTAAAGGAAAGATATGATCCTTCTATTTACTAATACTACGCAGGACAGTAAAACATTTGTACTCCTCCAGCCCACAGCTTTTACTCACAACTGTGCATTTTATGATGATGGGCATGTTTTAGTTGGTGCAATCTGCTGATTAACAAACATGGAAACCTACAAACACGACACTGCACTGCAGGAAAAGATCCAGAGGGTTCCTGACTCGTTCAGCCTCAGACACTTCTAGGACCACTTACACTTCATAGCAAACATCACAAAAGATTTTCAGCTGAGCTATGACTACTTCAAGACAGATCATACCTCTAGGAAAAGAGCAGGTCTGGGAGAGTTCATTAGGGCTCGGTTATGCTCTAAGTTATGGGACCAGTTTTTGCCAACATAACCAAAAGCTAATTGATACCTGCTGACATTGTAGCCACGATAACAGAAAGCTAACTAATCTTTTCCCATTTTTGAAGTAGATCTTGCAGCCTGCACTGGTCTCCACTGTATTTCATTTAAGCAGTACATTGCTGCCCAGCAAGAGCTTAGTGCTCCTGCGTAAGCTTCACTCATAAAGCACGTGTTCACTACAGGTGGGCATATCCAACCACTCCTGGCATTCCTCTAAAGCATATACACAGCATATGATTTTTGTGCATTTGAAGTAGCAAAGGGAGAGACTTCTTTTTAAGTAAACTTTGTGTAGGAAGCTTGGTGTATGAAGTCCAAAACTTGCAACGACCTTAAAAAAGCAGCAATTGCAAAATACACCCTCAAAAGGAGCTTTACAAAAAAAGCCAATAAACACTATTTTGTATAAGGAGAAATACAGTATTTGAATCTATATACTGTATTTACTGGAAGTTTAATTTTTAAAAGGGTTCAAAGTCCACTCATACCTGAAGTCAATACCATCCTATAGGTTATATGTTGGTTGCGGCAGTATACAGGCATTGAATGTTTTGCAATAGGCTATTAATTGTTACCTCAGAATAATGCAACATTCTTATATACTTAAAACATCTTCTTCAAAACATGTTTGAAGTTACTGAATAATGGGGTTTTTGGTAACTTGACTGTCATTTTTAACTAACAAAACATTTATTTGTTCTGCTGCTTGCTTTTTCTTATGCCCATCTCACTTCCAGCTTTATCCATACAGGAAGTAGAACTAAATATCTCCTGTCTTTGCAGAATAGCAGAGTTGAAATGTGATGATGTAAAGAGGGTACAAATATTTCCAAGTTGTGTCTAAATGAAAATACAGGGAAAACCTGTACT
The DNA here is from genome assembly GCF_000737465.1 of Haliaeetus leucocephalus. Classification (NCBI taxonomy): domain Eukaryota; kingdom Metazoa; phylum Chordata; class Aves; order Accipitriformes; family Accipitridae; genus Haliaeetus; species Haliaeetus leucocephalus. The sequence continues at coordinate 859,235 of NW_010972720.1, read as the reverse complement.
TCTCTTCTGAATGACCTTATAGTTCTTTAACTTTGCCAAGCTGACTACTTTCTACCTTAAGCATTCTCTCTCTTGTTTACTAAATGCCCTCCTATAAATTCAAGTATTTTCAGTAAAGTGATTATAAGGAAGTCTATGTGAAGTTAATTTGAAGGATTCTATAAATTATTGATGTGTCAAAAAAACATACCTTCTGAACAATACTGAGGCCAAGAAAAAAGCTTTTTACTCTGTTAAATACAGATTTTTAAAAGTCTTTTCCTAACTAGTCTAACTATTCCATCAATAACATGGCTGTAATTCAAACTCATTCTTTTTTGCATTTTAAATCCATGCAAGAAAATTAACTACTGACTGCAATGGCTTGTTTCATGCTACAGTCCTTCAGCAGAACCATGGTAAAAACGTACACTGTCAGACAGCCCACGGTCAGATTAAGTGCAGCAGGAGAAGCTTACAGCTTTCCTCCATGTACTTCATCCAATAAAAGAAAAGATGGCCTGAACAGTCTCTGAATTCAACACCTATTTATTCCAAATGCTAGCTCAGAGAAACAGCTGGTATCTGCCTCACAGGCTGCACATATCCCCTTGCCATCCAGACCCCTCCAGACCCCTGCATTTGCCGTACCTCATCCTCCCATTGGGATCTCAATCCTCGCTCTCTGCTCACACGGTCCTGGGACACTACAGTAAAGGGGAGCGCTCTTATCCTTCCTGGGGACATTTAGTGGAGAAAACAGGAAGCCCCAATACAAGAACAGTTTTGTTTTCCTGCCAGACCTCCATGAAACAAAACAGTGGGTTCTTCAAAAACCAGCCCTCCTGATTTCACAAATACGCAATCTTTCCCAGATCATTCCAGCCTCTGTTTCTGTGTTTATAGTACTCCTAACATGACACTGTTTTCACAGCCAAGAAATGATAAAATTTCTCGTACATGTCTTCCAAGAGTCCCTTTCATTATCTCCAGAAATAAGGTCAGAAAGTAAAAGGAAATAAAAAAGTGTCATGGGTCAAAATAATTCCTGTCGAGGCTTTCTGCTATTTTCATTGAAATGTGTCTTTTTTCCTGACTGACACAGCTTCTTTCCTCTTTCAGCCTCTGCAAGACAGGAAAGGACTTGTTAACGTTCCCAGGAGATGTTTAAACTACTATTATGGATAACTGCTATTGCTGACCGACTGTGAGGTTCATTTCAAGAAAACTTGGGAGCATAATTATTCCTACTCCGTTTAGACTGGACTGTCATTTCAACTACTCTCCTAGGTGCTTTATCACCATCCAACCTCATAGTAGCTAGAAAAGGCACCGCTTTTTCAGATGAACTGTTTCCATCTAGAAACTGCAGTTATAATTCCACAAACTTACAGCAGTTTAAACTTTTTAAACTAGAAAAATTCAAAACAGTCATAAATATTTCAGTTTTTACTTTGAAACAGTATTTCAGAATTTGCTTGAGTCAAGACATAAGTCTCATTGACAATATCAATGTTTTCTTTCCAAATGGAATAAAGCACATCTGTGGACACTTTTTTATTTTTTTCTCACAAAAGAAACAGAAAAAAAAACAACTTTACAAATTATATTTCATCTATGACAAACATTTTCATATCCGTAAACTACAGAGATAAACTCATCTTTCCATGCCCTTAATCACAACTAATGTGTTACAATACAATCATGTAAAGACTGAATTTCTCCAATTCTTGATATACAACTTCTTACATAAAGATTTATTAAAAAAAAGAATTATGCAAGCAGAATATCAGGAAAATGCTACACAGAGGTCCAAGGTCTTGTAATTCAGATTCCTATAAATATGCACACGATGTAACTTACTATTGAAAACATAGGTAAAGAACACATTTTCTTCTCACCTGATTACTGTTAAAGGAAATAGCATTGTGCTAAATTTGCCATTAATGCAAATAATTATCAGATTTTTTTTAAAAAGTGTCTTCTTATTTACCAGTTTACAGTATTTTTTTTATTGCTTTACATATGTTTACATTTTGTAACTGTAAAATACTCTACCCTTTTCCTGCTTTCTGGCTGCTTTGACAGATAACATTTGCAAGAACTATGTATGTACTTCATAAGTACCAGGTTAAGCATTATAATTTTCTGCTTGCATATAATACGGATTGACTATTCCCAAATCCACCTGACATTTTAAAATAAGTATTTGTTGCAAGCAGCAAAGAACCAAGAGGGAATACTCCAGATCTAACTTTAAATCCAAGCTCAAACATTCATTCAATATGTGACCTCAGGCAACAGACTTGACCTCCTTCTGGTTCAGTCAATTCAGCTGGCTAAGAGCAGGAAATCATTGAAAACCAGATGCTGCATCTAAAAGCAGATCTTCCCCAGGTATATAAATTAGAAGAGAGCCACAGGGATAGAGTAATATAGTCTTTCTTATTGTAAGAGTCAGGAAGGCATATGGATGTAAATTGGAAATAAGCAAGAGGTCTTTTAGCCTCAAGCTTTACTTTGATATTTGAAAAATAGCATTTTTAGTGCTGTACAGATACTAAGGTTTTTGTGCTATAACTAGACTGCAAGGTTAGACTATCTTTATTCAAATGTATTCAGATCATGTAATTGAGGATGTTTGTTTTATTTTGCCCAAATTACTGTTCACAGACATCTGAAGTATTAACGCCGATGCCTGATTACATCTGTAATAGTGTAGGACAATGTCCAAAATTCAGACTTCTAAGGATTTGGAGAACTACTGTAAATGGAGGCCATGGTTATTTTGGAATACTAGGAGAGTTTGGGTCTCTCTTTCCTTTAAAGAGGAGACTGCTTGCAGCTTCCTAACATCTCTTCCTCTTTCCCTGCATCCAGCTCACATGAAGCCACTTTAGACTATGGTTGTGGTTGCCAGAATTACAAGCACAAAGTCCACATAGGCTTCAGAACAGAAGCTACATATCACACCCTGTTCCACCAACATAAAATGGAAAAGAAAGAGGAAATGTTTATATTTGCATCACTTTTCCTACATCTAGTAGGATAGCTGATATTGCTTATCCAGGTCTCTAAACCCTTTAGGGCAAACCATTAACATACATGGTCAACTTTGGTCTGACCATTGGACAAATGCAACTGGAAATATTCATGGAGGAGACACAATCCTGCAGCTTGGCTAGATCATTAATAAACGGGCTAGAGGAAAGAAGAATCTGATTTGTTAAGTATGGCTTTGGAAAGGTATTAAATTGTACAGTAGAGTTTCCCCACAATGTTCAATAGCTGACAGTAGAGAAGGTTCTGTCTACCGTGATGATACAGCAGGACACAGGAACTTCTTGAACTACCTCTTAACAACTATGTAAACCACATTCATCACAAATATCAAAGCACATTTGCCAAAAACTGAAAGAATTTATATCTACCAGCAGCCTGGGTATCAAAAACTTAAAAACTTGTCCATAATCTTTAAATTTATAGGAATGTAAGTAGCATATTATTACATTCTTTAAGCATTATATATAATCCTATAAACATTTTAATGTGTTCTTAGTTGATTTCTCTGACATGAAACTGTCCTGACATAAGCAATAAGTTAAAAGCACACAAGTAATAAACATAGCTTTTTTTATAAATAATTTTGGTATAAAAAGACTTCATTAATATATTTGTTTATTTATGCCTACCTAAAAAATTATCAACTATTTATAGTGGAACACTTAACTAACAGGTGGGAGAACAGACTTTCAGGGTAAATTACCAGCACTTGGAAAATAAATTGTTACAAATCAACCAAAAAAGCATAACTCTTGTACAGAAATTTAAGACAAAACCAAGCCAGTGTCAATAGTTGTAATGTTTGAACTGTGAACTCAAAGGTTGATGTGTCTTCTGATTCTTATCTGTTCCACAATTTTGAAAAGGTTCTGTGCTACACAAACCTGTGGCTGTACTTTCGTATAGCTAAAACAACTATCAAGTTCAGTAGGCATGGAATTTTTTCACAGAAGTCATGAAATAGCTACACTCTACAGAGAATGAGCCTGAGCAGTCAGGTCCTGTTACGTCCATTTACTCCACGTCAGTCTCTTGTCCAAAAACTATATATCAGTAGGAACAATTTTTTTTGCCTTTATGATCAAATGTCTTGGGAATTGTATTTCTTTTTTTCAAATGCAAGCATGTCTGTGCATATATATGCATGTACATGTGCATGCATACGCACATGTATTTTAAGTAAGAGAGGAAAAAATACTGGAACAAAGGTAACACATTCAAACTGAGGCGATCTGGATGCAATACTGATTCTGATGTAAACTTACTAGGACAACACTGAACAAATTCTTTCGTTTAGATTAATACCTATAAATAAAATTCTACTATGTACTGTTATCACTTTGCCTGGAAGTCTAAACTCTCTATCAGATACTTTCTCTTTGCCACTGTATGTATAAGGAAGAAACACAGAAGGATACTGACCTCATTTGAAACTGCTGATACAAGGGTTACCATAAAATAATTCTGATCAATGTTGACAGGTAGAGAAAGGACTAGAAAAGAGTTTCAGAAAAAAAAAAAAAAAAAAAAAACCTCTCCTTTCGTGGAAAAAAAAAATGGAGTTTGCTTCTTATCGTAAATAGATACAAAATGTTAGAACTACTCCTCTTTTCCTGTAATCAAGATTGCAGATAATACAAACCATTATCTTTCCATATTAGATAATTTAGTAATGCCATTAACTGGTGAGTTTTCCCTTTAAATATCAGTCCTTGTAGAGAAGGTCAATACAAGCTTTTAACATAATACTAGAAATAAATGACAAATTTAATTTAGTCTTGCATCGTCCCACTTCCTGGAAGTGCTTGATTTCCTGATCTCAATTAAGAAAAGGCAGCATGTCAGGGAAATGTTTTTACTATACAACCCTTTGCAGCAAGATCCAGAAAACAATTTATGCACTATGAAAATGAATTCTTGCAGCATTTCTATGTAAGTATTAAGCACTCTGAAACTCCATGTTAGGCATTCAGGCTCCCTATACAGTATACAGAAAGAAGCATCCTAATACAGGGTCCCATAGCTGGTACAAAAAGCATGAACTAAAAAAAAAAAACAAAACCAACAACAACAAAAAAAACCAAACCAACAACAAGTAATACTACCTTCAATCCTTTACTTCTCCTGGTTTGGTGCATTACTTTTTGCCTACCAGCCAGTTTCTTCCTCTACTTAAAGAGTCCCCAACCTAGTACTTGTTTCCTGAAGTCCATCTCCTATGCTCAGTCATTCAGGGATTAAGCAAAGAGATATCATGTGTCATTTTAGAAATAAGGGCAGCTCCTTCCATTTCTGTACTGACATCAAAACTTTGTTTTGGTCAAAACCATACAACCCTGCCCCAGCAGAGTGCACTACCCGCTTGGTTGGGAGCTATTTGGAAACTGAAGCCTCAACTAAATCCTTGAGATGAAAAATCCTGCAGAAGCTTTATATAGATGCAACATATGGGAGTGGGCTTGCTTTTGTCTGCCAAAATGTAAAATGAGTTATTGAATGACGGCGTGTTAATTCATTTTTCATTAACTCATTTTTCTTTTTCCCTAATTTTGCAGCTATATTGTCACAACTTATGCCTATTTATGGATTTAATAAACCTAAAAGCACAGTCACAAGATGAGCAAGTAATAGTTACAAGGGATCAAGAACAAGCAGCCACTGCTTGATGGGGACTGTAAGTAATATAAGCTTTGATTTGCATTAAAATTTTCCGATCTTTTTGAGATATTACAAGAAAGGAAAGATGTATGCTAGAATATTCTCACAAATAAGAGAGAAGTGAAGTTATCACTGAAGCTCCCATTCAGATTATGTTCTTCCAGGGTTAGTCAGTAATGGAGTTTAGGGTTTCCAGGATTACACTTTTGGAGTTAGGTACCTACATTTCACCATTTCTTCCTAAATAATCCTTCTCTTTTTTTCTTTACCTGGCACTTAGAAAAAAAATTAGATGTGATTCCCATTCTTTCTCTTTTCCCTGATGTCTTCAAATCAATCATGAGGGAACGTTGTTCAAAGGGAAGCCACTGACTGAAGTCTCCCCAGGGTTGTACTGCCAGAGACATTTGAAAAGATGTCAGCAAGAACTCCAATTTGTCACTGAAGCATAATGATCGCAGGTACTTTTAAGTCCTGCAAGGTCTTTGAAAGAGCTTTGCAATTTAGTGAATGTGGTAAGACGTGCTGCTTCTGCAGGATCCTCTAAGAAAAATATCTGAAATTGGTGTTTGGAAAAAGTCAGAACGTGATAGCAGGGTTCTATAAGCAAATATATAGCAGTAATGTGTATGCAACAGTCTCAGGGCTTTGTGGGAAGAATGCAACAGGCCAAAAATCAAAAGTAGGGTCTTTTGAATGCCAAGGGGATTGTGTTGAATTTAGGCCATATACAAGTCATAAAGGGCTATATTCAAAACAGGTTTTACAAAAGAAGGTTCAACAGAGAGAAAAATTAAAGCGGAAATGATAAAAGCAACAGAAGTCTTAAATGAAAACTAGGACATTTAACATGTCTAAGGAAAAAAATCAAATGCTAGTTGGACAATTGTGATAACAAGAACAATCACAGTGATTTAAGGATACTGTATCGTTTCAGAAAATGATGTCAAATTATATTCAAGGAAGGAGTTAAGACGAGACAATAACTGACCATTAAAAGTGTCCTCCAAATTGTTTCAATTATTTCCTAATGTCAACAAACCACTAACTGAACTATATGAAATTATATTACCTTAACACTAAGTCAACAGCTTGCATCAACAACCATAAATTTAGCACTATCTTTGTATCAGATAATTAGTGGCAAGTGTAAGATCTGTAACAAGCTGCACATTAAGGTTGTCTTAAAATTATTTCTTATTAAGAAAAGTGGATAAATTCATACAGCAAGTAATTTTGCAAGATAAGAGATGAACTCACTAAGTGCTTTTATTTAACATAACTAGCTGAAAGACTGACAGAACAAGGACTCATCTACAAAAATATTCAACAATATTATCTAGAATATTCTGTATTTCTGCAACATGTGATATCATGGTTCTGAAGAGGATCCAGATGTCACACTAGCACACCCAAGCCAACTTTGAGATCTGTGCATGGAAGGCATTGGAAATCATTCAAATATTGTGTAGAATACTAAGAAAAGACCAAATTCCCAGCATATGGAAAGTGGTACTTGTCCATGAAATTGAGCCAGACACAGTAACTAACACTTGCTGAGAATCTGCTCCCCACAATTATATATCATGGCATTCACTGAAGAGTAAAGCTCTTGCCCATCTCAAGTTTATTTAGGAAACAATTTTGCAATAAATATTTGTAAACAAGGCAGAGAATCAAGTGTTGGTAACTGACAGAAAAGAGTGAATAGCCCCGTTACGTGCCTTAGCAGTTTAGCTAATGGTTGAACAAAGGCACCACCTCAGTTTTCACAGAATGAAACACACGCCCATGCTTTCATGCTCTGCGAGTTTATCACTGAAGCAAACATCTTTGAAAGCAGGTAAACATAAGACATATATAAACTTTGGTAGAATAAATACCTTTCAATCTTCCTCTAAATTCTTCCTTTCTCAACGCAGGTACTTTTTAAAGTTGTTAGTGATGGGAACAATATATCTTTCTTGCTCTGCATGACAGAGGGGTACATTTTTCTCAACAATACCAGCTGGGAAGAGATCCAACCATCAATTGATAACACCAATAACCGTTTTAAAAATCAAAGCTGCTTTTCTGACCTACTACCCAATTTTCATAATCTAATTTTCGTATTTTCATTTTCCATCCAGCTCTACTACTTATAGCACCTTAACTGGCTTGCAGGATTAGACCATCTTGTATGTGGGTGTTATGATTGCAACTACCCATCTGGCCACTCTGAATCCTTGTATATAAGAATTAAGTTATAAGGCTAAAACACAATTCAGATCCTGACCAATTTCTTTTGGGACACAGTTTCAACTGTCTTCAAAAGGTTATGGGTATCTACTACCTGACATTGACCATATCTTCAGCTATAAGCAACTTATTCTTTTTAAAGACATTGAACAGACCATTTAAGACCACAGAAGCACAAGACTCTCAAATACAGTAACTGGGATTTAGGTCATCTTTTGAAAGAATTGATGTTAAAAGTCTTGCAGAAAGAGGAATATGACAAAAGGAAGCAACTATTTCCAATCTAAACTAGATCATGCAGGCAACAGAAATGACTGACAAAATCATCTTGCTGCACCAGGCCTCTCATCCATCTGTATTGGCTTTGTGTGGCAAGGTTTTTTGGGGGGAGGGGTTACTTCTTACTTCTGTAAGAAGCTGCTGGAAGCTTCCCCTGTGTTCGAGAGAGCCCATACCAGCCGGCTCTGAGATGGACCCACCGCCAGCCAAGGCCGAGCCAATTAGCGATAGTGGTAACACCTCTGGGATAACATTTTTAAGAAGGGAAAAAAGTTGGGACAGATGGAAACGGCAGCCGGAGAGAGGAGTGAGAACATGTGAGAGAAACAGCCCTGCAGACCCCCAGGTCAGTGAAGAAAGAGGGGAGGAGATGCTCCAGGCACCAGAGCAGGGATTCCCCTGCAGCAGCCCCTCGTGAAGACCATGGTGAGGCAGGCTGTCCCCCTGCAGCCCATGGAGGTCCACAGTGGAGCAGATATCCACCTGCAGCCCGTGGAGGACCCCACGCCAGAGCAGGTGGGTTCCCGAAGGAGGCTGTGACCCTGTGGGAAGCCCACGCTGGAGCAGGGTCCTGGCAGGACCTGCAGATCGAGGAGCCCACGGAGCAGGTTTTCTGGCAGGACTTGTGACCCCGTGGGGGACCCACGCTGGAGCAGTGTGCTCCTGAAGGACTGCACGCTGTGGAAAGGACCCATGCTGGAGCAGTTCGTGAAGAACTGCAGCCCGTGGGAAGGGCCCACGTTGGAGAAGTTCATGGAGGACTGTCTCCCATGGGAGGGACCCCACGCTGGAGCAGGGGAAGAGTGTGAGGAGTCCTGCCCCTGATGATGATGAAGCAGCAGAAAATAACATGTGATGAATTGACTGTAAACCCCATCCCTGTCCCCCTGTGCTGCTGGGGGGGGGTGGTGGTAGAGAATCCGGGAGTGAAGTTGTGCCTGGGAAGAAGGGAGGGGTGGAGGGAATGTGTTCTGAGATTTGGTTTTATTTCTCATTACCCTACTCTGGTTGATTTGTAATAAATTGAGTTAATTTTCCCCAAGCTGAGCCTGTTTTGCCTGTGATGGTAATAGGTGAGTGATCTCTCCTGTCCTTATCTCGACCCACGAGCCCATTCTTATATTTTCTCTCCCCTGTCCAGCTGAGGATGGGGGAGTGATAGAACGGCTTTGGTGGGCACCTGGTGTCCAGCCAGGGTCAACACACCACACCATCACACAATGAACTCAGTTATTACAAAACCAGGAGTTGACCCCCAACCTTTCTGTTAATGCTTGCCAATCTACTTATTCATATTAAGGATTCATCAGTTATAAAATCCAGCTCAAATGCCCCATCCACATCATAGGAACAATTACAGAATCGCCAAGCTTAGAAGGGTCAGCTGGAGATCATCTACTCAAAGCAGGGTCAGCCACAACAGGCTGCTCAGGACTGCATACAGTTGTGTTTTGAATATCTCCAAGGATGGAGACTACACCTGCCTAGCAACTTGCTCCAATGTTTGATCACCTTCACAGTAAAAAGAAAAGTTTTTTCTTATGAATTTTCTGTATTTCAGTTTGTGCCCATTGCCTCTTCTTCTGTCAACAGGCAAAACTGAGGAGAGCCTGGCTGCACTTTCTTTACTTACTCCCATTAGGTATTTATACACATTGATAATATTCCCTGACCCATCCTCTTCCCAGGGATTAAGGCTGGGCAGACTGCGGTTCCCTGGATCCCCCTTCTTTCCCATGCATACATGGTATGCAGAAATGAAACAAATACTTTACAAATAAAGTCCATATTTTAATTAGTAAGCTTATCTTTCAGAAGCGTACAAGCACAAAACTGAGCAAATTGTTAGCAAAATTCATGCTGTTCAAGATATTTTCATTTATAATCAACTGTAAGCTCAACAGTTCATGAAACTGGAATTGCACTGGCATATTAATCAACAGGGTCCAAGAAATGGCAGTGAAATGTCACTTGAACTCTGGCAAAGTTCAGGCCAATATCAAGAGTAGGACATGCTTCTATTATAAAAGACACCAATTCTGTCAGCACCAAAGCATAACAAAGAATGTATCAATTTCAAGATCTTCCTGCAACATAAATATAAAACAATGAGTAGTGAAAATCCTTACACTTCAGTCTTTGGTTAGCCCAGTGAATAAATAGCAATTTCCCAAATAGTGTGTTGTCCTTGTGGGTTGGGAAAACAGTAATGGCCAGAGGTAAGACACTCCCAAGCACAGATAAAGCCGATTTACTGTTTTCTACTGGCATCCAAAAAATCTGTAAGATCAATGGAACACATGTGACAACTAGTGTATATATATTCAATCTAGGCCAGGAAAGGGAAATTACTCAGACATCTTGTAATATAGTTCCCAAAAAGGTACAGAACTGACTCAAACCTGCCTGGACTAGGATGCACTTTGGGTATCTGACCTCTCCATGGCAAAGAGTTCTTCCTCGGCAATACAGCATAATCCTTCTGAAGGCTCGTTCTACTCCTATTAGGGACTGGCCAGAACTGAAGAGGTCCAAAGACACCAGAAAGCTATTTTTGTACTCTTCTTTCTTCTCAAAACTATAGCTATAAAGCTAAGTCAACACAATATTTCAACAATTACTTAACTTTTACTTCTGCAGGCTGATTTGGCAAAGACTATCACCATAAAGCATGCAGTGCACAACCACGACAGGATTCTCAACAGACTGCAGGAGAACAGTGCCTACTACTGGAAATGAGTCTTAATGAATGTTTGAGATAATCCATCTATTGTCTTTTATATTCATACTAGTTAGGTCTCCAGGTAAAGCCAGCATCTTTGTTTCCAGTGAGCATGCTGAAGTCAAATGCGTAAGTGGAATCCCTCTCATTTACTATGTGTTAGAGCTAAGACATTTTTCAACATTAATCCTTTGAGCAAATGAAACACTGATAGTCTGGGACACTAATGGGATACATTAATTGCAAGTAGTATAAGAAAAGAGGATTACTAAGTGTATGCTGGAAACAGAAAATGAGATTAAAAATGGTATTTTGGCTAAAGTTCTTCAGGCTATTAAAAAAATACAAGATGATTAGTCAAGGAGAAACTAGAAAGTCCATAAATGAAAGATGCTGAGGGTCAAGGAGAATCTGGGAGAAGGCATTTATGACTAAAAGTGGAAGAGAATAAAGCTAGAAACAAAAATAGCACTTAAAGAAAAAAAAAGTATCATATGTCAAATACTACAAAGCTATATTCTTCAGAGAGGATAGCAGAGCTAATATCCATATCCTGCAGATGTTTAAGCACATGAATGATTGTGCTAACTTTAGTAATCACGTGGTTATAGCTAAACACTTAACTCCTTAAAAATATAGCCCAAGCAGACTGGTTGTGAGGGAGACACCAATATCTTCCATCAGACAATGAGAAAAAGACTGCAGTCTTTGTGTGCACAAGCAAAGGAATCAAGCCAGAGTGGTGAGGCAACTTCTACAATGTGATCAGTACTGGAATAATGTATGTGTAATGTAGTGTGAAAGTTCATAAATTAGAAAGGGTTCATAGATGATCCACAAGGAACAATCCCAATACCAGAAAACAGACATTACAGAAAATGCCAGGAGAACAATCAAAGAGCTAGTTAAGGAAAAAAATAAATAAAAAGTGGAAGGAAACTTTAACAGTGAACTCTATAACACAATAGAAAAAAAAGTATCACTAGACCCAGTGATCCAGATATTTAAGAACAAAGACTTTTAGGATTGTTTCCTAAACAGTTGATTTTCTGTCATTAGCAATTCTAAAGTTAATATTGGACATTTTTGTAAATAGTATTACCTAGGACACACCAGGGGGAATGCAATTTCTGTGTACCCTGTCACGAAGTCAGACTAATCACCCTTTTCCTATAATCTACCCAGGAAAAATGATCCTGGGTACATCAAAACCCAAGGTGAAAAATGACAAACGCACGTGACCCATTTTATTGTCAGTAATTACAATCCGTAAACTGCCTCAAGAACTTCCCTTAGTTGGTAGTCCCTTGGTACTTCAGTTGTAGCTGATAACACCCCCCACCCCCCCCGCAAAAAGGAGCCATGGTTATTTCTGTATCACAGCTGATGTAAGAAAACATACTATACATTGAATTGCAACTGGAAGCAAAGGAGAGCTAGAACAGAGCACAGAAAGCATTTGGTCTCGCTGGTCTACCATTCCTAACTGCATATTGCAATAATGAGAAATGCCAAAGGTAGAAAGGACATGGAGGTAAGGGCACACACACATGACTGTGATAACACGTACTCTGGTACCGTAGTATTGAAAATTCATGCAAGAATTTGTTGAGAAAAAAAATGTGTATAGGTGTGTGTATATGTACACAACATACAGTAACCTCTGAACAGTCACTAGAACACTACCTAGTTCCTTCTGCCTTTTAATAGCCTTGAGAACCAGAGAAGACAGCAGTGCCGAAAGGAACGTTTCCACTGCATAGACCAAAAGGATTGAACTTAGAGCCTTCAGCACAATTTTCTCTCAAAAATCATCATCTAAACTACAATTCTACAGGCCACAGTTGCACTCCAGATCGCAATATTTAGCTTCAAAATACACTTATATCTTGTGTCAGAAGGACCTATAGAAAATTTAATTTGTAATGAAAATTTCATCCATCCACTGTGTAATTTAGCTGTGTATTCAGATATGTAGAATTCAGTTTTCAGGCATTTCAGCTGAAATTTCACATCTATGCTCTTCTTAGCGCAGTGAAAGAAAAATAACCAAAAATAACTTCCATAGAAAAGGGCAAAAGAAGCTGCACTAGCATATATTGCCAACAGCAGATGTAAGAAAATCTACTTTCATTCTCTCAGAAGTACCGAGATGTACACTGCAGCCTACAGAGTAACATCTTGTCTGTCCAGCTAGTTCACAGTAGGACTGATTATCTGCCTGAACAAGAGATGTGCTTGCTCATTCTTACTTATTAATCCACGCTTTCTTACTTGTTAATCCATGCTGTCAGGAAGAGAGGAAAGTTAGGAAAGTTAGGACAGGGAAAGTTCTGCATGCAATGACTAGCAGGATTAACACAACAAAAGCAAACTTATGTAATCAGTGCAGTGTAGACTTACCTAGCTGAAAACTTGAATAAATAACGCATTTTCATACCACTAAGACAACTCTCAGAGACCAGTTAAAAATAATTTAAAAAAACAGAAGGAAGAATTTCCATATATATTGTATGACATGAAGAAAATTGCCTACTGCAGAGTTTCTACTGGACTTCTGGCAATATCTACCACAAAACCACAAAGATAATTAAAACAATGGAACATTTTTTGCATGGTTTTAGTTAACTTCTTAATCTACTCCAAGCAAATTCTTCTTTCAGATCTCTACAGTTATCACCCTATGTTCCCATCTCTGTAGAACGGAGCTAGATTATTTAGGAAGAAGTTTTGCACTAGTGATATTGGAATAAGCCTAGAAAGGATTTTATTACCTTGTATCAAGGAACTTAGATAACCCTGCTTAAAAGGGGGGTTAGATTTACATGTTGAGTTTGTTTGGTTGGGGTTTTTTTGGGGGGGGGGGGGGGGGGGGGTTTTTTTTTTTTTTT
>NW_010972720.1:770625-845395 GCF_000737465.1 Haliaeetus leucocephalus | reverse complement strand
GTGGGTTTTGTGGGGGGGGGGGGGGAGGGTAATACTTTCTTTGTAATACCTGAGACAGGAAGTAGTTGATATTGGATTTAGTGAGAAAAGCCCTATGAAATTCAGTGAAGCACTTCAGTTTGCACTGGCTGAGAGTCTGACCTCTCCACTGGAGTTTGTAGAAGACAGACCAGGTGTGCTCTGCAATGAACCCAAATAGTTCTCAGCAATTAAATTGTATTTTAAAACACTCAATTAAATCGAGATTTTGCTAGAACCAAGGGGAAAAAAAAGTCTGTAAGGCTTATGGTTTGCTTTGTTGCTTGTTTTCCTAAAAAAAACCCAAAACAAAACAAAACAAAAAACACCACAAAACCCTTCTGCCAATGAAAAGTAAGAGACTAAAGTGAGTGCAACATTTTCCTAATCTGAACAGATGTAGTGAAAGACAAGCAAGAAGGAGATCTCTGCAGGGGAATCCTCTAAGCTACCTCAGACATCACTACAACTGAACTGCAAACATTCAGTTTCAGAAAACATGCTTGAGATTATTTAAATTATACAATGTGAAATGTGACACAAAAGGGACTAGCAGGCAATCACTTTGGAGAGTTTTCGTTGTCTTTATAGGTGCTGGTACTGCCGCACATTCCAGGCAAGAAGTCTACAAATTCTGGCCACTTTAGCCCAGTACAAGGAAACTGTTAATCAGAGTTTACCTGTGGAGCTACCGGTGTAACCAAAACCTACATCTGTATATCTTTTCTGTTATAACATTTCCTGATGAATTACAGACATCTCTCACATAGCACATCTTTGACTTATTCTGATACATATGTCTGTATTTTTTCCATCACTGATTTACTTTTTTTTTAAAGAAGGAACATGAACCTCACCCTTTTCCTTGTTCTATCCCATGGATCATCTAGAGAACTTGCCGAAGAACACAGACAAAATGTCTTTGTCAGGAAATTAAAGCTTGTACAGCAAGCAGAGTATTTGAAATGAAGGAATTATTTTTCTTTACAGAGCAAATATAAGCAACTAGATGGAACTTGAAATCAGTTCTCTATCTTTCACTTTTTTTTTTTTTTTTAGGCAGAACAAAAATCCCAGTTAAGGTATTGTATCTGCTGTTTTAACCACAGGACATAGCTATTTATAGAAAACTGAAGTGTTGTAATATAGATTTGTGCAGTAGCAAGGGTTTAAAAAGCAAGCATTATGAGTACCACACACTATTTTAAGTACTGGATACATCCGAAACCTGGATATGTGGGAATGCACAACTAGTATATAGAAAACACAGCATCCTTAGTCCTTGATCCTATAGACTTCCACACAGTTGGACACCTATATCCCACAAATTAATTTGCAGCACAAGCAGCTTGTTGCATAATAAGCTATTATGAGCTACGCTATTGAGAAAGCCTAATGGAGTCAAAGGCATTGTAAGCTCACCAGCTAGTCTGACATTTTCAGTTACAATCTTAAAAATAAAATACTTTCAGTGGTATTTAAAATTTCATATTTTCTATAAAATACAGCTCTTCTTCATCAAAAAAAAAAAATTTAGATTTATTGAGACTGAATGGAAAAGAGAACACTAGAAAATACAGGACATGGCCTGGCCTTTCTTGCTTTCTCAGCACAGGCTTTTATCCCTGTTAGAAGAAGGACGCAGGATTTTTAACTGACAGTTGTATTGTCTTTGTGTGGCAAAGTTTGGGGAGGTGAGGGTGGAGGGGGTTACAGGGGTGGCTTCTGTAAGAAGCTGCTGGAAGCTTCCCCTGTGTTCGAGAGAGCCCATACCAGCCAGCTCTGAGATGGACCCGCCGCTGGCCAAGGCCGAGCCAATTAGCGATAGTGGTAACACCTCTGGGATAACATTTTTAAAAAGGAAAAAAAAGTTGGGACAGATGGAAACGGCAGCCGGAGAGAGGAGTGAGAACATGTGAGAGAAACAGCCCTGCAGACCCCCAGGTCAGTGAAGAAAGAGGGGGAGGAGATGCTCCAGGCACCAGAGCGGAGATTCCCCTGCAGCAGCCCCTCGTGAAGACCATGGTGAGGCAGGCTGTCCCCCTGCAGCCCATGGAGGTCCACAGTGGAGCAGATATCCACCTGCAGCCCGTGGAGGACCCCACGCCAGAGCAGGTGGGTTCCCGAAGGAGGCTGTGACCCTGTGGGAAGCCCACGCTGGAGCAGGGTCCTGGCAGGACCTGCAGATCGAGGAGCCCACGGAGCAGGTTTTCTGGCAGGACTTGTGACCCCGTGGGGGACCCACGCTGGAGCAGTGTGCTCCTGAAGGACTGCACGCTGTGGAAAGGACCCATGCTGGAGCGAACTGCAGCCCGTGGGAAGGGCCCACGTTGGAGAAGTTCATGGAGGACTGTCTCCCATGGGAGGGA
The DNA here is from genome assembly GCF_000737465.1 of Haliaeetus leucocephalus. Lineage (NCBI taxonomy): Eukaryota > Metazoa > Chordata > Aves > Accipitriformes > Accipitridae > Haliaeetus > Haliaeetus leucocephalus. Next base: position 843,008 of record NW_010972720.1, on the reverse strand, counting down.
CCCCACGCTGGAGCAGGGGAAGAGTGTGAGGAGTCCTGCCCCTGATGATGATGAAGCAGCAGAAAATAACATGTGATGAACTGACCGTAAATCCCATCCCCATCCCCCTGTGCCGCTGGGGGGGTTGGTAGAGAATCCGGGAGTGAAGTTGTGCCCAGGAAGAAGGGAGGGGTGGAGGGAATGTGTTCTGAGATTTGGTTTTATTTCTCATTACCTTACTCTGGTTGATTTGTAATAAATTGAGCTAGTTTTCCCCAAGCTAAGCCTGTTTTGCCCCTGATGGTAAATGGTGAGTGATCTCTCCTGTCCTTATCTCGACCCACAAGATCTTTGTTATATTTTCTCTCCCCTGTCCAGCTGAGGAGGGGGAGTGATAGAACGGCTTTGGTGGGTACCTGGCATCCAGCCAGGGTCAACGCACCACAACAGTGGACTTTTTTTTTCCCCCCAGAAAAATAAAATTCTTTTAGTCATAAAATTGGAAAACTCAAAGAAATTGAATTGCAACAACCTCAGCTGAAATGTTCATCACTAAGATGCTTTGTGAAAGAAGATCAATCCCAGGCTAATTAAATATTAGCCAGAAATTAATTTGTTCCATTCATTTTGGACCTAAGTTCTGGTGTACCAATATTCCCCGTCGTTTCTCTAAAGGATTTGGAATAAACAAACTCATCATGACCACCATGTTACCTGAGTTTAAAGGATGCCATAGTTACAGAGAAAGCTGCATATTTGTACTCCCATCTATGACAAACCTGGGATTCTGTGCTTCAGTTTTTTAAGAACTATATAGTGCTTCTACTGGCAGAGGAGTCATGGGATTACAATTTTCTCTTTTATTAAACTCCACATGCAAGGCAATTCCAATCAGTGTTAACACATCATAGGTGCACATTCAGGTAAGAATTACAATGCAAGAGACACAGTAACTCAAGTGTCTCCAGAAACATAGTGGTTTTATTTACCCATTAAGCAAAGAGTTATCAGGACTGCTTGCAGAGTTTTCTCACACTTTCTATCCCCATGAACTCAAGTAACTTCCATCATTTTAAAGGAGAAGCAGCATAACTTGATACCCATGTAATTATTCTCTCTCCCTCAGGTGGTCTTCACTTGCTTGCCTGCCTGCTTTTGCTCACTCAGACTTTTATGTGAAGATAGGGATCCTCTTTGATCTCCAGCTACCTCCCTGGGGGAGTAAGACATTCTTTTCTCTATGGAACCACCCCGATAATTTTGTTCCCATTGTTGGTGCCACTACAGTCCCCTCAAGAAACTTTATCTTTGTTATTTCTTTCTTACTCAAAACTTGCACTGGGGTATATTTTATCTTATTATTTCAAGGTTACAGAAAATAAATTCAGATTAAACCTATATGGATGGAAGGTGACATCTTTGTGTCTGGAAATATTATTTCAGACCCTGGTATCTTATCAGTGCAACTCTTCATAGAGGCAAAAGAGATAGCATACACAGTGTGAGTGAAAGCGTGTGTTTATGTGTTTTGGTTTTCAGATATATGCATGTCCAAAGTGTCTTACTGAGTTTCCTAAAAGAAGTGATGTTCAACTTCAGTACTTAATTCTCCAGATTAATAAAGCTTTTTCAAGTGTTTTATGGGGAAAAAAACAAACAAACAAACAAACCATAACATTTAGAAAAACATTTCCACCATGACTCTTTTGCCCAGTTCTAGTCCCAAGATAAATGTCATTTAGCACATACCTAATTACTTTCAAGTCATTCAGTGCATTTCAAATTATTTCCTTCACTCCAAGTCTCTATCTGTAATCACTGGTGTTCTATCACAGACTGAAAGCATAATACTAAATAAAGATAAAAGTAGCCTGACAGCTGCACAAAGAACTAATTAGGAACCTCTACATTTACTTTAAACTGCGTAATTGATGTAGAAATGTATGAATCAGATAATATCTTCCCAGTATCCTCACAACGTTTTCGAAGTCGATGACTGTCACATTTATTTCAGATCATTCAAGAGGTGTCATTTTTCCCCACTCTTTTTTTAAAAATCTATCTTCAGGGCCACAGTTCAGTTTAATAATTCATTAGCAGCTCCTTGGAACTGACGTCTGGTGAGACTTGTGACTGCCGATTCGCAACTGTATTTTTTATTTCTGTAAGTAATTGCTGCTTCTGGTCATTTCAAACACTACACTCTTTCAATCCTCTTCAAATCATTAGCCACATCAAGAACTTGACATCTGTATACCTGCTTATTTTAAAAGACCATTCTTATTTTAATGTTTTTATACCATCCTTTTCACAATACTCTAAACAGCCACTTGCACTGGTGCTATCTTTAAAAACCTGGTCAGCAACACCAGCTTTGCAGTTTTGTTTTGACTTTAACTCACTATGACTAACTTGGGTTTTTCCTCTGTGTTCTTGAAAAATTCAAAAGGAACTGCATAGAGCCTAGCAGAATTACTTAGATTATCTCAGTAAGAAAGACAAGGATTCCCCTGCGGCCCTAAGAAAATATTTTGTAGGGCTAGAGAAAAGTTCCCATAAATAAAGGACAACCTCCAAACAGTTGCTTGGTGTACTGTAAAAGAGCCTACTCATCTGTATAAAAAGAAAACACCAGACTTAAGTCTATTTAAAAGGTGATCTAACCATGTTAGGCTCAAAGAACTTTCAGTCTTTGCACAAATATTTGCATTTTCTAATCCTAAAAAGGTTTCCTTTCCCTGTTGCTGCACAAAACCCTCAAAAGAAAAGCTCTCAATTTTCAACCAAAATGATGCAATCACAGAAGTGAACTACGACAGCATCCTATCCTACCCTGTCCTGTCCTTTCTCATCCAGTATTGCTAGACTCTATCCTAGCTAGTTTCACACCAGTATCCCTCTGGTTTTGTCACCTCTAGAACTGCAGTACAGCCATAGCATAATAAGTGACAATGACTACATCATATTTGACATCAAAGTAAAAAGAGAAAAAACTGTAGTAGTTTACTTCTGAATACTCACTCCTCCTCCTATAATCCCAGAAATTCTTGGTTGGGAGAGAGAGAAGGCCAGTCAACAGGGAGACTCTTTTTAAGATGACAGATTCATCTTTTAGATCACTGAATCTGAGACAGTTTTAGAAAGCACTTGTAACTGCTAATGATAAAAGGTTTTGACATGATTGGCCCACTGTTCCCATAGGACAAAAACATTTTGAATAGCACATCAAGATCGTCTACTACTTGAACCTGCTTCAGATAATAGGATGTTAAGACTTTAAAGGGAGATTTTGTCAAGGAATACAGGGATATGGCAAGACTTAATTATGCCCTTACAATATTTTAAATGCATTTAATGGGCTATATAGGCTGGATCCAAAAGATTACAGCACTCCATGAAAAGACTCCTATTGACACGAAAGGTGCTCTGAAGCAATTATTCAGTTACTTGAAATTCTTTTTCTATTTGCAAAGCCATTCAGAAGATCTGTCACTTGCAAACTGTCAGCTTGCTGTGCAAGGAGCAAGAGTTCAGAATTAATATATTTTTATAAAATTACATAGTCACACAGGAAATAGGCATGATTGCTGCTATGAAAGACATCCAATAAAAGAGTTTTGATAACTTTGCAAGCCAGTTGGCATAAATGGACCATGGAAATGTGGCAGTAGAAGAAACAGGACTTAGAGATTAATTAAGAAACCACAATGTTATAAACCCAAGAGAAAGCAAGTGGGCATACATTCAATAGCCAAGGTCAAAATTGTAAAATAAGAAATCTGCAAGTATGAGCAGACAGAAGTTCTTTCTAATTTTTGCAAAGAAAGCAAAAATCAAAACACAGCATTTTTAAATATATGACTGTGTTGCCACACACTTTCAGCTATTTAACTTTACAAGAACATTTCATTAAATTTTCAAGATATAATTGTCAAAAGTATCCTTCCCCACTTTTTAACTGCATGTTGACCAAATGCCTTACTGTTTTTAATGGAATAGCAGCATCATCATGCTATTACATTATACTAATGGTTTCATTACATTTCATTTTGCAACTTTGAGGTAGGCGGGGGGGGGGGGGGGGGGGCTGGTTTTTTTACATCTGAAACCATTCAGCAACTGGGAGAAACTGAAAATTCTATTTCATGAAGACAACCTGACGAGGCCTTTTGGGGAGTTTCAATTTTTCTCCCAATGTCAGGTAATCTGATTATAACATTCAGCTGCAAGCTGTTTTGACTGAACTAAAAGCCTGATTAAATCTGCTACAAATGGCAAATTACTCCTTTATCTATCCTTGTACTCCATGTAGTACGAATTACTACATTTCACATTATCCTTGGAAGTTTAAGTAAAAGTGAACAAAAGTACAAAGAGAATTTTCTCCCAGTATATCATCCAAGTGTGCATAGATATCTAAAAGCCAGGTCTGTGAAACTGCCCAGCAGCTGCCATTTATGCAGCCAGAAACGCAACCTCATTGTCAAGCATGATGCCTTAGGCCTCCTCCTTGCTTAAAAGGGCTTGCTGATAACTTCATATTCACTTTAGTTAACCTGTCAAAGGGCAGCCAATAGTGGCAGAAGAGTATTTATGCACCATTTTCCTGAAATTAATAACCTAGACAGGCAAAATTTTTTTTTTTTTTTTTTTTTTTTTGTCTAGCATATCTCTATTTCATTAAGGCCCCTGTGGCTGCTTTACTTCTTTGTTAGGCATCCTAGCTTCATTCTACTTCCTCGATAAAAGGGAAGGCAGGCAGAGAATGAATGTCTAGTTACACAAGCAGATCTCATAATCACAAGTCAGAAACAAAAATTATGAAATTAAATATGACTTCATTTAATTCAGCCATTCTAAGATCTGCGTTTACTTTTCTAAGTGGCAGTTTGGTGGCTGAATCCATTCTTCAATGACTCCAACAGATAATACAGAACCTCTTGTAAACGACTAGCTGCTTAGAGGTACATCACAATGATAAATACATCAGCACTGGACTTGTAGCAGTGTTACACTAAGCAAAGTGCTGAATAATCTCCTGCCAAGGTAAAGAAATAAATCAAAGAATATTTCTAATGTTGACTTCTGCACTGATATTTAGAATAAGATGTTAGACAGAAAAATAAAAGACATTAGGAAAAACACTGAACTATATTCATAGCAGCGCAGGTGGCGCATTCACAGCAGCAAGAATCAAGTCTTAGGAGTTATTAGCAGACATTATTGCCAATTACTTCTGCAAGTATACTCTAAGATGCTGTCTTGAATATATGGCCTAGTAAGGAGACCAAAACACCTCCTATTGTCAAAAGGCTTATACTTTTCCTTTCAAAAAAAGACCCTAGAAATAGTATAATGATATGCACACAACTCACTATCTGAAGTTCTTTCCAACACTTAAGACACATTATCAAGAGCATCTTGGTGTACTAGGCGTATAAATATAGACCCATCAAGTAATAACAGCTTTAATATCTTCACATTTCAAGCAAATGAGGTTCCAAAATCTCACTAGGAACATTTGAAATATCCCATAATAAGATGTTATAAAATTTAATTCCAAATTTTATTTAGTTTTCCTGTAGTGATTGCTTAGACACTTATCTGAGAAAAATTACTCTGATTTAAGCATAAGAAACATCAAGAAACAGACAATATATTTAATAGAAGAAAAGTAAATCACTTAGAACTAAACTCAATTTCTTTTCAGCTATCAAGTATTTCCACTGATTTCAGTAAGACTATTCATCTGCTTAGATTTAACCAGATATCTTGTTCCTTACAGAAGCTGGATATTAGTCACTGTCTCTTTTCTCACAAGAATGCAGGAACGAGAAAATGTGCTGTAGTACATACTAAAAACAGGAGCAGATATCATCTCTGACACGACTTGACTTTGTTTTTAAGTTGAGTACATTTTAGGTTGACTGCATGCTTCTAATGCTGAGTTTGTCTCAATCATTACATTTGAAAGTACAAATTTCAGGCTGTTAAAAGAAGTGAAAGAGCAGTATTTTAATATAATGCTTTTAGAACATTAGCTGCAATTTGCAAATAAAGACTGCAAGTTGCAATCGCAGTAATACAGGTTCTCCTGTTGCCAGTTACTCCTAACTAGGAGCTCACACTACAGAGTAAATTGCTAGTTAAAATCTCTTCTGTGTGGTTTCATTAAATAACTGAAATGTTTTCCAGTGCCTCTTTTAACCACATCTCTCAAATTTTTCTCACATCCATATATGCAGAGTTCAACTATCACACTGACAAGATCATGAAAAAAAATGAAGTAATAAGGACACTGAGTTAAAGTCTTGAATTGCTTTCAAGATTTTTTTAGAGATTAACTGTTTTAAAAGCATAGCAGATCTTTCTCAATAATACAGATAATGATGTGGAGAATTTGGTTTACTCTTTACAAGTGTAAAATACCTCAAATCACATCATGCTCAAGTAAGAGGAAAATCTTTTGTAGAAGTTATACGAAAGGCAGAAAAGAGGACTGGTTTCATATCAGCATTTGCAAAGTTGGGGTTTTTTTCCCCACTAGGAGTTATACTCGGATCCAGCTTTCTTGGGGTAGCCTTTGACCTGCTTGAGCAAGGAATCTCTATTCCAGTGTCTGTGCTAATACTGTTGGGTCCCTTTAGATAACAGGTTGTTCATTTTACCCAAAATGGTCATGACCTTCTAGGTTTTTAAGACAATTATAATAAATACTTTATAAAGTCCCTATAGAAAAACGATGTTATTTTCTGACCCCTCTCCTCCCCAATAAATAACTTCTACTAAAGAATTGTTGTGAGGATAACCTTTTCCCCACAAGCATAAGAGATTGACTACAGCTGGGTCAAGGATACTGAAGCAATTGGTTCTCTGAAATAGTCTAGAGCTTTCCTTCCTGTGACTGGATGGTGTTCCTGCTCATATATTAATATATAAGAAGGAATTTCTTCAGCACCTCTTTCTCACTTACCTCTCTTCTACTATACCAGCGCAGCAGTGCTTTGGAAAGAGGTAATTTCAGCACTCCTCGGGCTCCCTCAGATCCCAAGCCTCAATAAAATTAGCATCACTAACAATATCCCATCATCTCATTATGGATTGCCACTGCTAGATCCAAAGTAGTACAGTTTTATTAGCCTACCAGAGCCAGGTTTGGCATGAAATGAACAGTTCTTGTCTGTTAGCTGAAACGTTCTTGGCAAACGTGGGATTATTCCTCCAACCAAACCAAGGTAAAGAGTCAATTCCAGCACCCAAATGGGCTTGCTGAGTACACTCAGCTGGCTACTCAGTAACTCCCCAGATCAAGTCACTTATACTACACATTTTCAGTCTTGGTAAATTAAGCACCTAATTTTAAATGCTCAATCTTGAAATATTTCTTCCCTTTCCCTCACCGTCCTCCCAGATCTGCTGACAATTACTTGGTTTGTTTTCAAACCCATTCCTACAACCACTAAATGTCAGAGAAGCTTTTTTTTTTTTGATAGCCGTACCACAGAGTAGAGCAACATTTCAAACCCAATGTCAAAGCACATATCAACACATAGGCCTTCTGCCCTGTTCGGCTGCCATGGGAACAAAATTCTTTCAAGGGTGGATTTGAGTCAATGATTTTGTCACATGAGGACACTCATTCTCAGCTAAAAAACACCACGCTGATTTATATCACTAAGAAAGCTGACTCTCAGTGTGAAACAATAAATAACTTCTTATTTATTAAAACTTCTGGCATGAATAGCAGTCATTTGCTTTTTATTGTCAGCCTCACAATAAGAAAATATGACTGCTAAAAGAGGAATGCCATTTGTAGCAGCTGTTGTAGAGAAGTCAGCTCAGGTGCAACACTACACCCATGCAAATCATTCTTTCTTCCTAGAGACATGCACTAAGGTTGCAACAAAAATCAAAATGCTAAGATCAGGAAAGCAAGAGCATGTTATTGCCTCCAGCAATGAATGGTGATGAATTATCGATTATCTTCTGCTGCAAGGTCTCACCATTTCATAAGAAACAGGCCATGGCAGAAAGATTTAAACACCATTCCTGACACTATTCAGATTTTTCCTGTTCTCCTTGTGTAATGTAAGTTTCTACTACACCAGCAGTTGTAACAGACATTATACTCCCAGTCCTAAAAGAATACTTTCAGTATTACTTTGGTCTCCCATAGCAAAACAGCAGGTATTGAATGGACTCAACAGGCTAACATGGTCCTTTAGAAATGGCTTAGTACTGCTCAGGAGACACTCAAGGCAAGACAATATTACTGGTTTTCTAGACTACAGATATAAAATTAAGCATCTAAAGCTCAAAGTTTTCTCAACAATTTAGACCATTGTTAACCATAAAAGAGGAAAACAGTGCATTCCTCCCATGTGTTCAGATTTTTAAAATATTTTACAGGCTTTTTATTTTTTCTTTTCTCTAATTTATCTGATTACAGCAGATCTCCCCAACAGAGGCAAGAAGCAAAGAAAGATTAGTCACATATTGCAGCCACAAGAACTAAAATTTATTTAGAGAAAAATTTCAAAGGCATAAATACATCGGATATCTAACATATTTTAAAATTTCCCATTGTGGCAGATACCCAACATTTCTTCTAGTTCTAAAGATATGTAAAAAACTATTAAATGCTTCCCTTCAAATTCTAATTTAAATTTTAAATAGTCGTATACCGCAAGTCACTAAGAACACATCACAAGCATCTGAATATACAAGAATGTCACACAAGTTTAAAATTGCTGCTGCTTCTCAAAAACTTGGGGATAGTCAAATAATACTGCATTCAATCAGTTCATCTTATAGGGATTTTTACTCTTTTTCCTTAGTAGAATAGAGTAGAACTTGATTCTTGAAAGCCAGGATGCAATCACTGAAATATCTGGAACTGTATTTAAGGGGTTAGCATTGCATTGCATTCTTATAAGTTATATTTTTGCATGCAACTATTTTTTTCCCATGTTTTTGTACCTTCATCATCAGAAGCTTAGTCCCAAAAGGTTTAGTGCAAAGGAAGATCCAGCTATGCTGAGCCCATTAGCCAAAATGTTCACACTAGGCCTGTTATATCAGCATATTCACATCAGTCTACAAGAGAGGCATCAAGATGAATAGTACAACCTATTTCACCTGGACTGCCACGCTTACCTGGAGGCAGCCTATCTAGTCAGCCAGCAAAGTCAGCTGAGCTCCTTCAGTTCCACCTGCTCCACAGAGGACAGGTTCAGGCTGTACTTTGTGCTTGCAGTTTTATTTTCTGTACTAACGGCAATCCCTAAAGCATTATGGAAATAAAATCCCAGGATTAAAACAAAGCATGTGTTTAAACACTTTGCTCAATGCAGGTCATAATGATTAGTATCTTTTAGGTCCCTTCTGGCATTACTGGACTGAAAAGAAGCTTAGGATCATCCTCCTTCAGAGTTCGAATGTATCACTGTAATCTTCATTTTATAAAGTTGATTTTACTAGCAAAACATGTGGGTTGAGATAAAAAACAGTTTAATAGGACAGAAAGGAAGAAACCAATAATGATACTAATAACAATAATTAAATGACAATAATAATAATACTAAAAGAATTGGAATATACAAAACAAGTGATGCACAATGCAATTGCTCACCACTCGCTGACCGATGCCCAGTTAGGTCTCGAGCAGCAATCCACTCCCCCCAGCCAACTGCCCCCATTTTATATACTGGGCATGACATCCCATGGTATGGAATACCCCTTTGGCCAGTTTGGGTCAGCTGCCCTGGCTGTGTCCCTTCCCAACTTCTTGAGCCCCTCCAGCCTTCTTGCTGGCTGGGCCTGAGAAGCTGAAAAGTCCTTGACTTAGTCTAAACACTACTTGGCGACAACTGAAAACATCAGTGTGTTTTCATCATTCTCATACTGAACCCAAAACATAACACTATACCAGCTACTAGAAAGAAAATTAACTCTATCCCAGCTGAAACCAGGACAAGTTCATATACAGCTAACTAAACTCTTCTGTTCTTGTCATCTTTAGCAGGGAGGTAGAAAGATACCATTAAGTGATGACAAACATTACGTATACTTCTCTGTTTAAATACTATATACAAGACAAAAGTGCAACGAACCTCTCTTTAGAATTTACAGTACTAAAAGTAAAAACATCAGCACATTTTGGGAGAGTTTTCTGGATTTTTTTGCTGTTAAATAATCGTATGTAGTGGTTTATAAAATCAAAATAAGGCACATCCTTTGCCTGGGCCGTTCTGCATTGTTGTACAGAAAAGAATATGCTTAGGAACAGCTTAGTCATCAGAACACGTCACGCTTTTCACTCTCTCCTGTTGGTTTTCCCACAGTGAAGAAATGCTATTTCTATCACTTGAAAATGTGCAATTGTCATTTTCACATCATTTTGCTCCCTTTTCTATTCCTTCTTTCACTCCCCTCTAAACACTAGATACCCTGAAACTCTTTTTGTCCTGCTTTGGAATCCCTAGTGTTGAATTCTGCCAAGCTGAGTATCAGTGGTGTTGAGTTACACCGAGTCATTTTCCTGACTACTGACATTAAATCTAAAGCTGGCACTTCAGAATTTAGCTAAGAAGGATTCTGGCAAGGCATCTGAAATTAGAAAACAGAGCACTACAGTCTGAATAAAGGGTGTCATTAAAGATGAAACCTTCCTCTGCCTTTTTAAATCCTTGAGAAAATACTGAAAATAAGGAGGAAGACAGGAGGGGACTCAGTAAGGGAAGCATCACATCATTTTGAATTGTCAGCTGTAACAGAAGAGGTAAGGCAAGAAAAGATTCATTGTAATCACATTAATAAGATCAGTTGTTCCAAGTCAATTTCTTGAACAGTGTGTTTCCTAAATTCTCCCTGCCTCCATCTCATTTTAGGCATTAAAAACCTCTCTTCCTAAGCAAAGCAAATTTCGGACGACTTAAATGGCTTAGTATTTCCAAACTGAATATGTAATTCCAGTGTAAATTTAGGATGGCAAATACATAAAAACAGTAACACTAGAGGTAATGAAGATGATGTCATATAGCAGTACTACAGCAAAGGAGTTTTAAAAGCATTCAGGTAAGTTCTAGTCCAGAATTATCCACTTCCTTGCAATTTTGATTAAGCAAGGGAACTCCACTAAGAAATGGTTTCTCAGAACCACCATGTGATGGCAATGAGGGTTAATTAGATCACAGCTTTAATTATCAGAGAATAATATGAAGGTCATCAGTTCTTTCTCTCTCACTGCCCCTTGCTTAAGGGATGCTGTCAGTCACATCCACAGCTCAGGCTCCAGCTGAGATCACATGGCCACAGCATAAAAGAGAAGAAAAAAAAATCCCATCTGAACCAAGAACATTATATTCAGAACCTTACAAAAAACAAATACAGACAAAACCAAGAATGGGAAAGAAAGGGCATATCAGTAACAGACTTCTGAACGTACACACTTCTCTACCAAAAGCCATTCCTACCCCTGTTTTCCATACAGTATCTAGAATTAATGTTTTATAAACCTGACTTAAGACAAAACCAGCAAAATTCAACATGGTTATGATGGAACAGGAGATAAAACCAACCCTCTTTCTCTAGAACAGAAACTATTTGTGTGTTTGACTCTCCTGGTTTCTTTTTACTATTTTCTCTCAAAAACTGACCAGTTTGAAAAGAATGACATTATAGTAATTATTTGATAGCCTCTGTTCAGCCCCACTACTACCAAGACTCAAAGCTTTCTCTCCACCATAAAGCACTGGCTAAGCATTACCCAATAAAGCTTACAGCCACTGCCCAAACACAGCCAAGATCTTGCTGCAGCCTGCACTTTCCTTTGATAGCCCTCACCTCAGGTTGAACATCAGAGAAGCCCCAAACATTGCCAAAATGAAAAATTTCTCAAGATAACTCCACTGTGGGAAAATCTTTCATCTGAGTGACGGATGTTGAGATTACTTGTGCGTGGCTCAGCAATGGTTAGGACTAGGGTTGGTAGAAAGTCTAAAGCTCCCAGGGCCCCAGCAGAGAGCACATTGACCTGCTTTGAGTAAGCTACTGATGTTGGCTGCTATCCGTTGCTCCCTGCTGAGAACTGTCTCCTCCACGATACTGACTTCTGATTACCTGACATCCCCCGTCCCCAAACCAGCTTGTGAAAACCATCACCAGGGCATTACAATAGCCAGCCTTATTTCAGTGCAAAGGTAAGGCTGCAGTAGAGGGGCAGTAACTTGCTCAAAACATGCTCAGTTAGTCAGTTGGGCTGGCAGAAACTTCAAATGCAAGTCCATAGTTTAACCCAAATAGTCGCAGGAGCATGTTTGTTTACCACGTTCTAGCTTCAGTAAGTAGACCGTAACTCAGACTTGAGTTGTTCTCATCCACATCCAACAGCAAGCACAAAGTTTGAAAGGAAAGTAACTAGCATGTAGAATTAACTGTAATCATTTTACAGTGTTAAAGCTAGTTACCCCCCTGATTTCTGAAGTCATATACTACACTAGTTTTAACAGCTTTATCTTCCATTCACATCAATAGCTCCCAGAAGGTTAAAAAAAAAAAAAAAAGAGAGACTACACAAAACTACAATTTTAAAAACTGCAAGAGAACTTCATTCAGATGGAAAGACAAATGTTTACCACATTTGTTCTCAAACCCATCACTAAAGACAGTCTTCATTGCAATAGACACATTCATTGCAATACAATTTTCCTTGTATACAAGCAAGAAAAGAACTTAAAACATCTGGGATACAATAGTATATACGCAGATACCTCTTATCTCTAGAATTAAGATAAGCAAGAAAGGCAAAAGTACTATTGTCATGATTTGCTACCTTAAGGTAAATTTTTAAAAAAAAATTTGAAATTTAATGTTTTCTGATCAAGCAATTTTTCCATTTTGTTTCCCTGAAATCACACTGTAGACCTCTACCATGATGATAAATGCCTTTTAGGTATTAAGCTAAGTATCTCAATGGCTATGTGCAGGCAAATGTCTGCCTGTATAACTGTTTTAGTATATGCAACTGTGTGCACTCCGTAAAGAGCTCCTATTTCTGGAAACTGGGCCATTAAGTTGCATTTTGTCTTTTTGTGACATGGTCATTAACCAAATCTGCAAGTCCTTGCTTCCTCATGTAGACTGCATTTATCCATTCTTCACCTACACTGTTTTTTTTGCATTTTCACTCTCCATTTCTAATTTCTCCAGACTCTGATTTAGTAGACTACCCCCCAAGGGTGAATTCCTCAGAACTTTGTTTTCCTTTAAGACACCTGCACGCAACGAGAAGAGGCAGCTGCAGTAGTATTGACTGTAAAACACATGAGCAGAATAGTGAGAAGTTTAAAAAAAAAAAGCTTATGTCACATTCACATTAGTATTTTAACACCATCTTTAGTAACTGCCTCTTAGCAAAGAAAAATATATAGAAATGTAATAGGTTAAAAAGTTTGATCAGTTTAGAACCATGATCAAATTCTAGGACCAAGTTTTTGCACAAATAAGTTACATTTGACACTTCAGTGGGATGGCACCTTATTCAGTTCTAAATGTTATTTCCCTGCTCCTAGAGTATCATTTATCTATGTTTTCTAACAAAAATGGATTGGGCTATGATTGCGATAGTATGGAAGATATAACTAACATTCATAAAATGAAAGTGTAAACATACACTATATCTTTTTTGCATATATTAACCTAAAAAACAATACAGAAGTACATTTCAGCAGAGGTTAAATCTGCTACAAATTGTCAAAAGCAAGAAAACTGTAACCACAGTTGACACTCATTCTTCAGCTCAGCCCTAAGGCTGTGGGTATTGTAGCACATCCAACACACAACATTACATAAGGTTCTGAGCACCTTGTAAAACTCAGGCACAACAGGCTGCTTTCAGACATGATTGTTGAAGAAAGATTGAATTTTCTTATTATTTCTAACATTTCTCCAGAATAAGACTTCCTATCCAGTCTTTTATTGTTTACATTATTAATCCATTTATTTTGTGATGGCATAAAGCAATGAACAGATATGACTCTCACACTTTAAGATCTGATTTTAATTTTTAATGAACATTCATGAAGGCCTTGTACATTAATTTTCAGGTAAAAAACTAACAGCCTCATTTATACAGCTGGACTCTGTGGTTCTGTGGAGTGGCAGCAAGACTTCAATACACAGAAAGTCTACAGCAATGATGGAAACAGAACAATTCCGCCATTAACTCCCAACATTTACTGTAATAGCCTGCTTTACCTCCCCTTCCGTTTCCCTCTTTGAGTGTAACACTATGAATAATTAGGCAGACATCAAGTTTATGGATAACGTTACTATAATTCTTTTATCTAACAACTGGCAATTGTTTTCCTAGAGACTTCTTCATTCAATTTTTGGGGGCTCCTAATCTCTTAACAATGACTTATCCAGCAGATTCTGTTAAAATCATCTACTTGACTCACACAACGCTTATCTAAGGAACACTAGCTGCCCCTAGCTGAATGGAGTAGCAGCACAATATTACATCAGTTGCATATGATCAATTACATACAAAATTTTCAGTACTACACAATATATAAAACAACACAGGATTACATTTTTACAACAGCAGACCTTTTTTAGTGGAATTCTATAAAGCATATTTCTTTTTAACCAACAGGCTGTAATAGGGATTTGGAGCCCCTGAGAACTATCAGGCAAGTCATAATCAATTATATCTGTTTATGGGAAAAACTACCATGGAACACCTTAATTTTTTTTATTTTGTTTAGGGCCTATTGCTACAGCAGAGCAGGCATGCTGTGTTACGCATGCTCACTGGAGCCCACAGGTTCAAACTTTCACTGGGTCTCCAAACAGCTGTATCATTGCCATAGTTATAGACAAAAAGTGATGTTTGTTCTAAATATGATTCAGAATGGAAAGGGACACCTAGTTAGGAACCCAGGCTGCCTTCACCTTTCCAGTGCACCTACACGTACACTAGGCATACATACAAATGCCAATGAGTTCACGTATATAAAACTTGACACACAAGACTTCATAAATTCTTAAAAACAGTGGGGGTTTGGCTTGGGTTTTAAGTTGCTCTTTCTGCTTATCCCTTACTCTTATGTGGCAAAGTTAGGTCATTGTAATTTTAAAGAGTGTAAAAGCTTGGAAATATGGGCTTGTTTTCTTCTAAATCATTCATCCAGTAAGCAAAGTGGTTTGCGACTTTTCATTAACGATTACAAGAGACATCAAATAAGACTCAGGCAGAGGGTCAGAAAAGACAGCCGAAGAACATGAGACGCAAGCAAATAGATTCTGAAAAGTAACACATACAAAATCTTTGACACTCTCATCCTTATACTCACACTAACCATGTATTCTCTGCTCACACACACCATTACCAGGATGACTCTGATCTGCACTGACAACACCCTTAACCGGCAAGAGTCACTGGGCTCATTCCTGCACTTAAGGGGGTAAAAAAGAGGACATGTGAAAAGTGACGAGTGAGGGAAACAAACAGAACATAGCATAAAGCTTTTAAGTGCCCCTTAGAACATATCAAATTTGTAATTTATGGAGAAGAAATATTTGTTTTCATCATCAGGAAGATAACCAGTGAGATGAGAATGCAACATCTGAGGCATAAAGTAGAGTACTGCCTATATCAGGCTTATCAAAAAGCTGCCTTCATAGCTGTAACGACTATCTTAAGGATCAACAGAGCGGAAGAGAAAGGATGGAAAGAGCATTTGTTTGATCCTCTGCTTTTCCTGGTTGGTATATGTCTGGGTGTACTCAATACTACATGAAATGCAGCTGTACATTTGTTCAGACTTTGAGCAGCTCCATCAATGGGTCAAATTTCACATAGTCACCATCCTTGCATAAATTTACCCTGACTAAACTTCTTTCTTCATGAGATTCTACACAATAGTACATGCTCCATGATAACCCTATAAAAGTCCATACTTTACCACTGAGCCTCCTTCAGAAATTGAAGACACAAATCTTAGTTAAATCTCCTTATATAAAGACATTAACTCAGAGCAGTACAGTACAATTTTTTATGTAGAAGACATTCATCTCATTTTTATCTTCACCAATAAAAATGAAATAAGAAAATAAAATTTTGAAGGTCTTTAGATAATGATGTTCCTACTGTGACATTCATTTATGAAACTATCATCCTGTAGTTTTAAATAGTTGCTTTTTTTGCTAGCAAATCATGTCATTTCTGACCTCTACAACCTTTTTTGTCTTCCTTTTTTTTCCCTGTATGTATAGAGGGGCACAGATTTACATTTTAAAAAAAACAACAACAAAAAACAGAGACTTAATTAGATACTTTATGAAACCATAAAAATCCAGTGAGACCCCAGAACTGTTTAATGATGCATTACATGGACTGCCACAGAGTTAAACAGCTGCATGTATATAGCAAGGACCATCAAAGGTAAGAGAAATTCCCTACTTCACATCTGGTATTTATCCCTATAAAAAATGTTAGCTAGTAACATTCCAGATTGTTTTTCAAGTTCTCTTTTTTGTGGCATGGAAACATTCACTTCTGTGAAGAGACTGGGTAGTCTAGTGGAGCCGTTTCTATGGACATGGTTCAGATTCTTTGAAAAGAAGCTGCTTAAGAAATTTGCTCTCTACCTCACTCTTAAATCAAGTCAGGCCACAAAATGGTAATGTTGTTAGAGGTTTCCAAGGAAAAAAAAGAGAAAAAAAAAAAGGAAAAAAGAGATACTCCTAATATAATTTTCACTCTGTTCTTCTCCTGTCTTGCAAAGCATTTGCTATAATTTGAGGAAGGTGGAAAGTTAAGATCGGAATAGGAAAATTTTGGTTAAAAAAAATGAATCATCATGCTAGCAAATGGTCAAATACAAAACAGTACATCTCAAAGACATATCTTCTCTTACAAACTGAGAAACAGTTCAAAACACTTTAGAGCTTTAGTGAAACATATCTTTAGGAAGGGTTCATAAGTTTGATTCAAATTCATGGCTTCTGAAGCCAACAAAAAGTCTCCCAGAACCTGATTTTGAGATTGTCCCACAGTGAAAAGTTGTTTACTGGTATTACTCTTCTTTCCAGTCAGCAGACTTAATGGATACTAATCAGTGAAAAATACAGAGCACAGGTAGGTAGCATTAACCTTACCATGTATGCTAGGCAGAGTGAAAGAGCTTTGGACCTGAGCAAATCCTCCCGAAAACACTTGGCTGAATTTTGACACTTGGCTAAATTTTGCCTTGAGAAGAAAACCTTGTTGAACTGAGCTTTGCTGAGGTTAGGATTTTCACATACCTTTTACTGTTAAGACATTACAATTCACCCACAGTGACCCAGGACACTTGCATTAGTGTGATAAAACCAACTACTATTATACTTTTTCTCATTTAAATTTGTTTAGTTGCCTAAAATTCAGATAACAAAGGGTCTCATTTTTAGCTTTTACTGCCTGCCACCTAGGGGATATGAAAAGAGTTTGTCAGACTAAGCACTTTATACAGACTGTAATTGGGAGTAATGGTAAAGGGGGTAGGCATTTCTTAATTCCCACCCCCCTAGACATAAACTGACTGTTAAGTCTAGTTTACTGAGCAGCTCTCCATACCGATAAATGAGTGGGGAAAGACTGCAAAGAGCTGTAGAAAGAATCTATGACAGATGCCTACACTGCTGAAGAAGAAAGATACAAGAAACAATAAAATATGGTCTAGCTTCAGTGCCCTTAGGAGAGGAGATGCTGTTCTGGAGAGAGCTGGAAAGTAATCACAAGGCTTAAATGACTGGGCAGGTCAGAAAATAAACATACCATTTCAATGAAAAGGTTTCAAGGCTGAGAAGTTTATTTTGTTCTATATGAGGACAAAACAGATATTTCTCAAAAAGTTTCACATAGAGTTAAGGAGAGACCTAGCCAAGAGCAGCAATCAGTATTTAGTCACTCACCTGGATCCAGATTTCCCATAGCTTAATGCCTTTTGCTGCCTGACTGGGACCAAGAATACAGATCAGTGTCACCAACATCCCTGATTAATACCAACACTATTAAGCTCTTTGTGATGAAAAAGGTTCCACCAGAAATCCCCTGGTATTTTCTATTTTTAATTCACTTCTTGATAGCTTTCACAATGCCATGGTACTACCATGCTGTATCTCTGATATGTTTAGTTTCGCTTTATGTTACCAAAAATATGACTTCATTTGAAAGGACCAGTACTCTGTGTCTTGAACACATCATGAAAAGAGAAAATCAGTTGGTAGCTTAAAAAAATAATACAATAAAGACATAAGCTCTACTTCTTTCTTAAAGGTAAAATAAAAGGCCTAAATGCAACATACCACCCTCTGTCCCCCATATGGCTGCCCCATTACACTCGAGTACAAATGGCTTTATGAGAGAAGCTAACCTTCTTGTGTTATTCCCTGACCAGGAGTTATAAATGTTGCTACCATTAAATATATCATAAATTAAAGATATAAAAGTAGTCATATCTTCCTTGCATATAGATTTCCTCATAAACTGTCTTGGGCTTAACTGAACAATTTGTTATGCTTTGGTATTACAGATTTTCTCAGTAATAAAGGTAAAGAGAAGCTTCCCTAAGTATGAAATATAGCAAACGATTTAAAAATTACATTCTGCACAAATTTCCTTTTTGAAAATAAGATCTGGTTTTCCATCTACCTGCTATACACATCAGTGAATGTTATTCATATCCTGAAACCATGAAGAACTTAACAGTAGTGTTTCATTACTGATCACTGTAAAGTCAAATCACATGCAGTAAAACCTGGTTGTCTTTAACAGTCAGATATGGCCAATGTCAATGGAGTTTCACCAGGACATATCCAATAAAGCATCTTTATTCTGCAAACAGTATTTCAATGCAGAAATTGAAATGCAGCTGCACAGAACCCGAGTTAGCTTACTATCTAAAAAAATATGTCCGAGTAGACAAATATTTTAGTTAATGGACTAACATTAATTGAGAAATAAATTAGTCATGATGCATTTGCAATCAACCTGCATGCATAAAACATTGAAAATATTTTGAGTAATCAAAACAACCATGTCTGTTTAATAGCTTACTTTTTCCAATTAAAAGCATTTACCATGAAAAGGTAAGAGAGCAAGAAAATATTGTTCTTGTGTACTGTAATATTTAGTGATCCGCTAGGTCCTCCATTTTTTGCAGATCTGCACGGCCACACAATCTCTTGAAATATCTGCAGCACATTTTTTTGTTTCATAAGCATATTTATTCCTGAAGCCAATACAAAATAAAGCGGGGGGGTGGGGGGGAGGGGTCCTTAAAAAAAAAAAAAAATCCAACAAGGTTTATAAACTGGTCCTACAACCACAGCCTATCTACCATAATCAGGTAAAAGAAGAAATGCATCACTTCAGACCCATCTTTTACTATATAAGTAATTTCTGAGAATTTGAGAACATTTCTAACAGCGACCACACGAACAGTGCAATTATTAAGCCATATTAGGGATATGTGCATATGAGATACCCATCTAGGGAGATAGGTCTCAAGTTAATGTCAGTTTGTATTATTTTAAAGAATATTAGTTTCATTTTTAATACCCCAGTCTCACAGTTTAAGACTTATTTTCAGTAAAAAGGAAGTCACTAATCTCTTTGAACGGTCCCTCCCTTTTTGAAGTCAATATTACCATGGCTTTAAGGCATCAGTGTTCAGCTGAGTTGGATAAAGACCACTCAGGTATGCCTTTGCATGCTGTAATTACACCTCTCACTGCAATGTAGACACAGATATGAAATAAGCAAAATGAACATGCTCCCTACACAACTTGCCGCTAGCTTTTCTCCCCCTAGGAAGTATTTTGATTTATTCTCCTCCTAATTGCAACTCAAAACTACTCTTCTTGCAATTCTCGCACAAAGGTTTAACATAATGTAATTTTATACCTGCTGCAGGCAATCCTGTGTATCCAACAGTTAATTTGTTCAGTCATCCAGAAAGATTTCAGCCTTATTCCGTCTTACCTAGACCTTAGTTCCCTTCACTGTACCAGACACGCATGTGTTTTCGTTACGTGAGCTGGCCTAGAGCACACAGTGGCATTTCAGAACCTGTACAATACTGGGAGTCAGCCAGTGACTATGTGGGGCAAATAACATGCAACACATGAGTTTTCTCAGGTAGTGTTTGACATAAGGACACACATTTATAATTTATTGATGCTAAAATTTGGGGGGGGAAGGAGAAGGGTGTTTGCTCTGTTGACCTTGTCTTTGCTCATAACAAATCTGAACACCGTTGCCATAAGCACTTTGGTGGGTTTCTTCGCATACAAATGTGGTAACACAAATTATGAATGTAGGCATCTCTGAGGAGAAACGTGTAATTTTCCTGCTGGTCATAATCACAACTCCATCCATGTTGTAACACACTTCTGCAGGTTTTTGTACATCCAAATGAGACTTATTTTTCATTAGTAAATATACCTATGCCAATATACGCTGGGTTATGTACACTTCCACAAAAAATGTACGCACACAAGTGCAAAGTTTTACAGTTATCTCTCTCCAGCTTGCTTTTGTCCCAGAAGGGGCTTTTATACCTGACAGTTAACCTGCCTGAAAGAAGAATATTTCTGTAGGACGTGTCACCAATTTATTCTTACAAGGCTTTGATCACCACTCTTGGTAATAAAAACAAAGATGCAAATCTTCTGATTGCCACTCCTCCATTCTCAGACTGAATGAGGAATGGATTCTTCTAGTTAACAAATGAACAAGCAATTGGCAGCAGGTTTCAAGACTAATTAATCTAGCAGTTCTGCAGGAGCAGCAATGGGATGTCTCCTCTCACTCTACCCTTTGCTCTAGCCACAGAAAAACAAGACGCAAAAAAATGCCCTCAGATTGCTCTGAGAAATTCATTAACTTTTTTTGCAGCTTTTATCTTTACACTATGGAAACACTAACAATGCAACTAAACTTTATGAACTGAAGAAAAACGATGATGATCTAGTTCCAAAGCAAGTAAGTGCCAGAATTTGAAATTGGTCTAAGCTGTACCTGTAACAAACTCTAAATATAATTTAATTGCCCATTTTTTCCCCCCCTTTATTGAGCAAACTACCATTTGTTCAACATATTCCCCATTTTCCAGGATTAATAAAGATGATTTTTCCATCTGCTGCAGTGGTCCTCTGAGACAAGGTCTGTGAGTGTGTATGAATACTTGTCTGACCAAAGGAATTCCTCTCTTGCTAGGGAAAACCCAAAAATGCACCACCAGAGACAAAGCCCAGAAGCCGATGCTTTTGCAGGCTCTTAGCAGTAAACTCCGTCACCTTCAACCTCTACAGCACCAGCCTTGTTTCTTGTAATTCTTTATAGAATAAATTACTGGCAATAAGAAATACTGAGGAAACACAGGGTGACATTTGAAGAATATTTTAAGTTGCAATGCCAAGAATTAATTTCCTGAAAGGATTAACAACAGCAGCATAGTTTTAAGGAGAAATTATCCACTAGGGCTCAAGAAGAAAGAAGCATGGTTGGTTTTCGTACTTTTTCTGAATTTTCTTATGAAAGTTTCCTCTTTGATGAATCCTTGGTTAAAATCAATTTACTGTGTAAAGACAGGCAAATGGATCAACAGCAGTGATTATGGGGCATGCTGATCTGACTAATGTGTTATTAACCCACAGATTTATTAGTCTGATTTGGGAGCCTATCTACTTCCTCAGAGTGAACAGTTTAATTACCAGTCCAGGACTGCCTCATTCTTGTTTTTCTTTTTAAACCAATGCTGCCCCCATCTGGGAGTACAACCTGGTATGTACTACTGCTTACAGCACTTACTCTATCCTACCTGAAATGTATTAATTGTATCGATAAAGTTACTAAAAATATATCTTCCAGTATAACATACTTGAAAAATGCTTCATGGCTCAAGAAGATTTGAATTCAAAATTTATAGAGAAGTGCTTAAACCCAGTGATCTGAAAAATCAAGATTTTTCTTACTGGATACATACACACTGATTAAGTGTAAGGTGAATGTACTTTGGAGTGTGTTACTGATGTGTGATACTAAATATTTTTAATTCCAAATTTCATTGAAAGCAGATTCTTTCAACAGAATTCTTCTATAAGGTAATATCAGAAGCAGGTAAAAAAGCACAGAAAGTAATTACGTTTGATAAAATATGTAGAATTTTGATGTATACTCAGTACAGAAACATATATCTTTGTTGATTTTTTTTGTGATCTGTATTGGCATAATACATCAAATTTAATCAATGCATCAATCAAGTCATTAATGGTCTACAGAGTTGAGCATTATTCTCCTGTGCAGGCAAAATGAAATTAAATCTTTTTTTTTTTTCTTTTTAGCTTCAGTGTACTAGTATGACTCATGAATAGTTGGCATGACTGTTTACTAAAGATTTCAGCAAATATTAATTTATCGCTTAATAATATACTTCAATGTATGGATCATCATGTTGCATATGAACCTACATGTTTACTCCTATTTGTGCCCTATTTTCCCCCCCTTGCCTCCCCTTAAGGGCCATATATGTTATCAACAGTGCTACAACAAGTATCTGTAGAACATGGTAGAAGAATCCCAGATCGGAGTTTTTGAATGGTGTCTGTACTGAAGTCACATTGAAGGTCTGTTATGCTACACCTCAAAATTTTACCAGCCAGCAGGTAAGATTTCAGAGGAATGTAGAACAGGAGAACAAATCCAATGCAGGCTTCACCAAGTCATATTAACTCGAGCTCTTCAGCACCCACACATGAACAAAAATACATCTCCCTGACTTTTCCACAGAAAAAAAAGTTTCTTGTGTTTGACCTGCGTTCACCAGAGCCAGCATTCACTGCTAGAGGAAACCTGGTAGTGTGAACCTTCGTCTTACTGAATCTGGGGATACAAACCCTCACCCCCACCAAAGTGCTACTAAACGCATTAGGGGACAGAGGGCAGCCATCAGAGAGCCGATCACACCTACCCCGTTCTGCAGGAGGACGGGTGCTGCCCCGTCAAACGGACAGGCAAGCCTTGGGCTGTTTCTCTAACGCCACGTGGGCACAAAGCCTGCGTGTCACCCAAGGGATGTCAATGCGTCAGATCACCTACTGAACAACCTGTCCCACTGCCTGCCCTGCCACGAACACACGTTTCATTTCACGTGTGTGAACAGCACACGTGATTTGACCAAGGTCTGTGTGTTTCCTGTGGCTATGCCTGTTCAAAGAAGTATAACGACTGTATGCATCGAGTTGCAAGGCAGTAAGAACTCACCACTGCATCGTTTGAAGTCATTTATGAGCTGAACAAATACCATCAGTGGACACATTCAAGGACTGGATTAATTGCTGTGGGGGTGTATACCACATGAAGGGCAATGCAGAAAATAAGGAACGAGAGGTACAAAACCATAGCTGTCTCTTGTGAAGCACATATGGTACGCTTTTCTCACTTGCGTGAAAGATCAAACTTGTTACTGCCTCGGTCCAGACTATCCCAAATAACTGCAGATTATCAAAATATTCATTTACATTGATACCTCAGGTAAATACACAGATTTTGAGACCATCCTTCAGATACCTTTTTCCAAAACACATAAAACACTGGCTACCTTTGACATACATGTGACACCTCCCTTCTGATACAGTAAGCCCTGACAGGTAGAGCTTAGCCTGAGAACAGTCTATCCAAAGTTGTAAGAACACCCATGGGTAAAACTACCCATTTTTTTTAATGTAAAACAAGATAGCAGAATACTACATCCTGAATATTTTGTACTGTGACTAAACCATTGTTAGAACAGATTTCTTTTGGGTCTCATGAAAGCCTAGCTTTTCATTGCAGTATGAGTTCATTTATTGTTATATTCTAAAATCTACATAAATTTTATGGCTTTTTTTACTAATACCATGATAAATATTTGGTACTGCATTATAAAATAGCAAACAAATGATAATTTTACCGTCTGCTCTGTACTGCTATAATTACTTCCCTTAGGAGTACAACCTAGCCTTTTGTCACTTTGATTGCACTGTTATTCTCAAACAGAGGCAGCAGAACAACTAAAGGAGATGGATGCATACGTAAAAAGCTTTTAATCACAGGCATGAACATACCTGAAGCAGCAGTGTGATTCTTCTTCTGAATAGGGTGTCCATGGATTCAAATCAGGCATTTTTAAATTTTCTAAACTACTGAGTAAGAAAATCTGAGTTCTGGCTCTGTTTTAGACCCCCACAAGAAAGACCCAAATAAACTAGATTTGCAAGGACCAAAGAACCAGCACCAATACAGTAACAGAACTGGGAAAAGCAGACATCCATTATATAGAGAGTATATTTACCCCTTGCTATTAGCACTGTGGGGTCAAAATTACTGTAGAATATGAATAAAATGTAATAGAATCAATGTCTTTTTCACTTCTTGCCATTCCTCCTTTCCGCAGTCTGACACAATTTACTGTAAAACGACCATTAGTGCCTATTGCTACTGCTTTGAAGGTGTTTATGGGGAAAGGGGTGTGCTGGGTTTAGCTGGGATAGGGTTAATTTTCACAAGAAGATGGGAGGGGGCACAGCCAGGATAGCTGACCCGAACTAGCCAAGGGGATATTCGATACCATATGGCATCATGTTCAGTATATAAACTGAGGGAGCTGGCCAGAGGAGGAGGGATTGTGGCTCAGTAACGGGTTGAGCATGGGGCTCTGGCTGGTGAGCAATTAATTGCATTGTGTACCACTCACTTTATATATTCTTTTATTAGTATCATTGTTGTTATTATTTCTTCTTTCCTTGTGTTGTCCTATTAAACTCTTCTTATCTCAACCCATGAGGTTTTACCTTTTTCTTCCAATTGTCCTCCCCATCCCACCGCAGGGGAGGAGTGAGCAAGCAGCAGGGCGGTGTTTAGTTGCTGGCTGGGCCCAAACCATGACAAGGGGACACACACTTCAGAAGTATTACATATCACTTGATGGAAGTCTGGTAACATAAAATTACACTTTGTTAGCAAAGTGATTATTCCCACCTTTTACCCTCTCCCTGCTTTAAGATACTGGAGATCACAAAACACACTAGTGCAGGACCGCAAGAATAAAGAAAAAACTATCAAAACAAATCCACTTTACATACATTGAGTGTCAATCTTCCTAATCTGATCTCAATCATTTTCTTTAATCACAGGGTCATTTTCTAAACAAGATGTAAAAAACTAAAAAGCATAGCACGTGTAGCATCATTATAAAGTATTTGGGAAATAAAAAGATTCATTTGCAGGGAGTTTATAAAAGGTATCTGTAGATTTTTCTAAGAAAGATTTGTCATCTTACTTTATTTGAATTCTAAACGTTATATAGAATATTTTTGTATGTAACCATGGATTTCAAATTATGCAAAGAACAAAGGCTTGATCTAATGAATAAATTAGCCAGTTAAACACCATACAGCATGATCTAAGAAACAGTACGCATTAATCCAATTAGGAACTGTGATGTTACACATCCACAAGACCAAGATTTGCCATTTCCTGGCTTCTGAATCCTTAACTGAGCAAACTTAACATTATTTTAAAGCCAGCCATGCTGTTAACATATTAATGAGCAAAGATCTGACTTAAGTATTTCACCCTTTCACTGAAAATTTGGCTCATTGACTTCTTGTTTTAATACAATATAATTACTGCTTACATGAGGGTCTAGTAGATAAGAGATCAATTTGTTTCAAGTCCATGGCAATACTGCCACTCATCTCTGTGGACAGAATTTCATCTTGCATATGACAAATATTTTCAACAATGGTTAATAAATCAAAAGTACTCTGAAGAAGAAACTAAGTACTATAATTAAATATAATTAAATCAACTAAATTGATTTCAATCAATAAATTAAATATAATTAAATCAACTAATCTCCATGCAAGCCAAAAATACCAGCACTTGGATCTCAGAATACTGATGTTTTATAACCTTTTGGGGGAGGTCAGAGGGGGACAGCCTTTGGCATTCTGGTTGCTACTCTAGTTCAGTTTCCCCCAAGACAAGCATTTATAGCTAATTACCAACTCAATCATATTTGCATATCACTTTTCTTAAAACATCCTTTCAAACACTTCTTACGAGATTAAATTCACCTTTTATTTTCAACTTGAACTGAATACTATCAACTGTAATGTGCACTTATAAGATATATATTTTTATGACAATGACTTGGGACATTTCTGATTTTACAGGTGACTGAATTGGAAGTGTGATGAAAGTATCTGACTGGACCATTGTTAATGAAAATAAGTTATCAGTTGATATGAATCAGCGGGTAAGGACATTCTCCATTATCTGTCATATTCCTTGTCCCAAAGCGAGTGAACCATTGTCTTGCATTCCTTTTTCCTTGGAGAGAGGCATTCTGTTACATCCATGGCTGCACAACAAGATGGTGCATCCAGAGGCTCAAATACATTTAAACAGAGTCCTCGAGATTTCTACTCTTTAAATTCATCTTCTAATACTTTTACTCCACTGAACAGTGGAACATTCCTCCACTGAACAGTGGATGTTACTTCATAGGACTTCTCACATCCGTTTTTCCTGCTGTGCCACCACAATGAGATTGAAAGTGCCAGGTTTCCTTTTGACAAGCTAGGATTCTGTTTTCAAAAAAATCCAGAAGTGATAATGGTAAAGATATGAAAAGCTTTAGATGCTAAATATCTACATAGATTTTTAATGTGCCTCAGTGTAGATTATTTCAAATAAAGAGTTGATCATGAGATGCTCCTCATCAGAATCTGAAAGTTTGGCACAGAAAAGCCATAAAATAGAAGTTTAACTTCTGCTGAATTAAATGAATCTGCAAGTGTAGGATTCTGCATTTATGTATACCACCACTGGGCAAAAAGCATTTGGTGAGTCATATTCAGAACTACATTATTGCATTACCATGCCAGAGGATCAAGGAAACAGTGGTGTAAAATTCAAGATCCCTTGGTTTTTCCTCATGCACCAGGACAAATTTGATTCTGAAGTAGAGACACTGAAATGTCTGAAGTATCCCAAACTACACAGCTTCAAACTTCTCTCCTAGAAATTAACTTGATATTTGTCCTTAAGTGGAGCAACTCACAGGCCAAATTAATCTTGAGGCCAAAACAGCCTTCTGGTCCTGTCCATGGAACTGCCATGATATTTAACAGTAATGAAGAGAGGACTAGCCACAAGGAGGAAAGAGATTTTACATGTCTCTTGATAATTTGCTTATAACTGTCTTCTTTACAGGAGCAGAAGCAGCTAGCTGATTTACAACTAGTGGATGCAGGGGGAAAAAAAATGGTTTTTTTTAAACAAAAAAACAAAGTATGGAAGAAAAATTGTGACATTTGATACCTTACATTTTAAAAGCACTTCATTGGTATGTAAGAGGAAATACAGATGAGAAAAGAACATACTCAATTAGCACTGTAATATTAGATACCAGCCTTACAAATAACATCCTGCAATATTTTAGGTGAAAACAATCAAGGAAAACACTCAGTATGATCTTGTAGCTATGATTGTTATATATTTTTATTGGGTATATAAACCAAAATCACTTTTAAAAAGGCAACACATGAGAAGCAGGGAATGATCTCCATCTGTCAGGCTCTAACTCTAATCTAGCTCTAATCACTCCCTTCTTTGAAAGAAAGAAAAAGTCTTGATAAAACAACATGTAAATCAAAGTTGTCAGTCAGCGATAGCACCATCCATATGAAAAGACATACTTTGTCAGTTTTTGTGTTGTTTTGCTCAGCCCTTCACAGTGCTGTTAGTTGGTTTCCCCATAGATAATGCTCTCTTGAGTTGCTCAAATGCCAGATACTCCTCTAACATCTCCAGCTGCAAAAAGTCACTAACATGTCCTATCTATCTAGTGACCTCAGGTTCAGCTAAGTAGGTCATGTCAACCCTCACTGTAACATACGATCTAGTTGGGGTTTCTTCTATTGTAACAAGAGTGACCATACAATCAAGAACCTGATACCATGTTTTCTAAGAAGCAGCGTTTCAGCTGAGAGCTGAAATTTATGGATCAAATTACATGCTTAGGTGTGGCACTCTGACAAGTTGTTTCTGGACTCCAGAAATAACAACCATATGAAGGACCATAGAGTAATTACGTTATAGGATGCACAAACACTTCCGGTTTAGACCAAGGCCTTTACCTTTCTTTAAGCATGTTAACATGTAATAATATTATTTGTCAGACACTGAATCGTGCTAAATATTAGTTTCACCCTTTGCCTAATAGCATCATTTACCTCCTTTCTGAGAATCTGGCCCATCCTAGAGTACTTCCATATTTTCACTTAGTTTGGCTTTTTTCTCTACACTTTTTCTACAGCAGTTCCTGTTATTCTATGATAGCATGTCTTCCTGAATTATTTTTGGGGGCATATTTTCAGCCCTAAAGTACATAATTTCATTTCCTGATGCAATCCCATCTAGCTCACAGACATATTTAGTAAGCATGTTTGCCCGCTGTACAAGCTAAGACACAAAAACCAGTCTACATTCAATGTGACTGGGTCATATATCCTTTATTGTAACTTTAGTTACAGCATATTCGTTTCTGCATGACTGGGCAAATATACAAGCATATAAGTTTCATCTGTGTTCAAGGTGATAATTTAGTCACTAGATAGAAAGGCCTATGGAAAACTTCTCACAATTATTTTCCTCTGCTGCACAAAATACATCTTGCTTCTCCTTAGGTATTTTCCATTCTTTCAGGCTTCAGCACACCTCTCTCACTTCTCACAATTATCTGTCCAAAAACTGGACATGGATTAAGACAGGGTTTTCTTTCATGATTTGTGAAATCTTCTGCATTATTTCTTACAAGCTTTTGATTAAATTATAAGCTCCTTCTTAGGTTCAAGGATAACCTTGTCCAATTTTTCTTCGAAGTTTACTGCCTGATCTCACTTTGCAGCAGGCAAATTCTCATTGCTTTTTCCACATCACACGAGGATGTTCTGGCAGTCTTTTCTTACCATGGTGTTCCATTATAACATGGTTTCAATTAGAGGTTCCACCAGCCTCAAAAACTGCAGACTTGAATATGTCTCAGATCTTTCAAAACATTTCCAAAGTTTATCCAACTTCTTTCTCTTTGAAATCCCTCTCAAAATTATTTCCACAAAGCACAGCATCATTCCCCTTTCTTTATCACAGTTTGATAACTGGATTGCATGTCATTCTACTATTAAATAAATCAATTTCCGTAACTTCACTGACTTACAAGATTACTTTTATCCTTGATCCCTCTCCAACTGTCTGCCATGATTCTTGATTAAGACACTCCAAAGTTTGTTATTCCATCCTCTCTCCCACCTACCATTCTATTTCTACTTCCAACCCTGATAATGGTTAAAGAAAACTCAAGAGTCAGAACTGATACCAAAGAGGATACTTTACCTACAGGGAAGCTAACTTTCAGAAGGAAAATCAGAGGATAAATTAATGTCTCTAGGTCCACAGCTGCTAGTGTTTCAATCCAAAATGTTCATTGCCAGTCAATACATACATAAATACCACTTTCAATAAGCTTCCTTCAAAGAAAAGTCAGCCAGCCAGAGAAGCTAAAAAATCTGGTGCATCTTTCAGGCCCCATTCCAATGCTACTCACCAGCACTACTTATGCAGCATGAAGGAATGAATACATCTGATTTGCCTCTGAGCAGATCTTAACCAGCTGAGGAAAAGCTTGCTGCTGGCATAAACTCCCCCACCCCACTTCACTGGGGCCCATGCAACTGCCACCATCACACCTTCTGCAATCATAAAATTCAATTTTCTTACTGAAGCTCAACAACCAAGCCTTGACTGATACGTGATGAAAATTTCCTGTATTGCTTTTTAAGACCATTGCCTCCAAGTTGCTCACAGGGAAAAGCAGGAAATTTAGGGGTTTTGCTAACTTTTCACTCTAAGAGGGGATGTTTAGCAGTAAGTCCATTTTACACAATTTTTCAACAGACGGTTGCAGCTTTTCAGCACAGAGCTGCACTCCAAATGTAGGTCAACAGAAGGTAAGACTGCATAGGAGGATCACTGCTAAGAAATGAAAGCAGACTAGATGTTATTCATCAGGATTTCTGAATTCTAGGTAACTGTAAATATGATGTGAAATTATAGAAAATAATGAGAAGAGCATTAAAAGGTTGTGGGCTTTGAGCAATAGAATTGCTTATACAGGAATGTTTCACCATTAAAGTATCTATTCTATTAAAATGTGTAGCTAGCTACTTTTTTAATCCTTTTTAATAGTCTACTGTCATTCAAACACCTTTTTTGCTGATCTCAGAGAGCTTAGTTCATCCTATTGAACAGCAGCACAGAAAAGAGGTTGTCTGCTCTAGGAAATATGAAAAATATTGTCCCTTTCCCTAGGAAAAATTGCATAATGAGAAGGATTCTCATCAGCTTTCACCTACAAACAGGTGATAGAAGTTAACCTGCACGTTCTACTTCTATTTAGTTATTTAAGTTAAGAAACTCAGTGACTACGTACAGAATCATTAAAAGCAATGTTAAAAGCTAGATACTTAAAGGGACAGCACATGCTATATCTCTACAACAGCAAAATGGCTCTTCCAGTCATTTCTGGACACCCACATATTTTACTGCTACAGTGGGGACATGCAGCTAAGCAAATGCTGCTTGTGGTCAATGACTTAATGATACTGGTTCATATCCTGGACTTCAGGCTCACCGATTAACTCCAAATACCACTATGCATCAGATTTCTATGTGTAATAAGGAGACAACACTACCTTTTCCCCCAAATCATTTTGGTTTTCCAGTTGAATGCTGTAGTCTGAGCAAATACAACCTCTCGTTATGTACCTACAACAGTAGAAAGTTAAACACATGGATTTCCGACCTCTGAACAACACAAAGAAATACATTGTACTGAAACGTTTAAGTACATTCTGTTAAGTTCAAGTTCTCTTCCTTGTTATATTGCACTCACCCATACTGATGTGCTCACTGTAAGTTATAACACGGCTAAGCCAGAACCATCAGAAAATAGCATTGGCAGGGCTTTAAAGGGGGTATCTAGTCCACACATCCTTGACCTAAACCAGGATCAAGAATACCTGAACCATTCTGAGATGCGTGACTAACCTCTTACAACCCCTAAGGGTCCAGAGCTTCCCCAGACAGTCTATCCCTTTGTTTCACAGCTTACAACCAGAAAGCTCATCCTGTGTTTAACTTAAATTCTCCTCACTGCAGTATAAGTCACAATGAGGAAAAATGGAGTGGGATGTTAAATGGTAGATGCATTGAATGAAGCTCTAAGCACGAGCGCTTAGCTGAGAATTTCCCGCTTAACTGAGTAGGAAAACTTCATTTAATGTTATTTAAGCAGTCTTGGGGTCCATAGTTGCTGCATACAAGTCACACTCAGCATGCTTCACTTCTACCGCAGATTTGTAGGCTTCTTGTATACTTGCCAGCATGCACTTGCCTGGCCACAATAACAACAAAAGATTATTAAGATAATACATTCCTGAGAATCTACTGAAGAAATAATTAGAACTGTTCAATAGCAAAATGGTAATATAAGTTTGTGGTCCAGATAGATGTTCCTCTGAGTTCAGCTACAAACTTCAACACATTGTTCATACTGAAAATAGGTCATGAAAAAAAGTTCTTCATTTAGAAATTTTTACTGGAGCTGCTCAGAATCAGAATGAATCTACTCAGACTCCAAATGCTGTCGGACAGATGCAGGGACAGACGTCCTGAATCACTGTTTCTGGAAAGTAGACTGTTGTCAACTGGAAGGTTTTTCCATGTGAGGAGGAAAAAACACTTAATTAAATCCAGAAGGCATTTGTTGCTTCCCTTCAGGAATAACTAATTTAAATCATCATGGACAGTGAAAACTGGCAGTCCAAAAAGAACTTAATAAGCTACAGAATTTAAGCAAAAAAAGAAGCTGATACACAGTCAGAACTTGGATTTTGCCTTGGAAAAAAAATGTAACTAACATTGATTCTGACAGTTTTAAGTACTTTATACTAAAGTCGGTGAAATTCTGCAGGTACCAGACATTTGCGTACATAGTTGTTGTACACAGTTGTTGGCAGTATTTTTTGTTGGTTTTAAAGCAGAATTAGATTTACCACTATTTCCAGCTCAGTTCTTGTATGAGCTGTATGGCAACGGGGCTTACAGGGTGGAAACACAAAAACACCTACAACTTTATATCTAGCAGCTTTAATCCACACAAAGCCAAAAATCAATTTTTAATTAGTGAAATAGCTTGAGAAATCGTGTTCTTATACTATGTTTGTGATCCTGTGGAAGTTAATAGCAAAGCCACCACTGACTTTAAAGTAAATAAGGTTGAACTTGGCATCCTCAGGACCTTTCCCAACTAATTTCTCTAAGGCTGGGTCTCAATGAGCAAAAAACTGAGTGTGTTTTCTTAGTTATGTTTACTCAACTGAATGGGTGTGATATGATCAAAAACACTGTTTAGGAGCAGGCTAGAAAATCTAAAGCCACATTAGCTGACCAAACTAAAGAGGAGACTAATATTAAGTTCATTCAATTGAGCTCACAAGATTGAAGGACAAACTCCTATTTGCTTATGAAGACATACCCTGTTTAACAGTGGCATGTCATATCAATTCACTGGAAGAGAAAGTGACAGAAAAACAGACCAGAAAGCTATTCTAGTCTGCTATACAGCCATATTTTTTTTTATCAGCATTTCACAACGCACAGCTAATGCAAGCTATGATGAATAAGGGAGTCTATGGACTATTTATAATTTTGGTTCAAGACTGAATTTCCTACACTTTTAAAACTACAAATCTTACTTCACTCACAGAGCTAGTGGACTGCCTTTCTATCTCTATTTTGGATCAAGAATTTAAAGAGTAGCAATATGATAAAAAGTAATATAATAAGATACAAATAAGAAGTAATTTAGTAAAACTAGTTGTAGTAATACACCCCAGCAGGTACCTAAGCCTCAATGTTCTTCTACTTACAGTTAAATACCCAGCAATTTTTGCAGGAAAGGCTACCTGACTTGGAGGTGAAACCACATGTGAGGAAAAAAGAAATCTTCTAGGGAATAAGTATTTTAAGTAATTCTGACCAAATAAAAATAAGTGGTGAAGAAGCAAACAAAGCATACACAGGCTCCTATCATTTGTCTGATCTGCATGTGTCCTCTACCAGCTGTACTTGCTTAGAATATCTTTTTGCAAAAACACAGAAATACCTACCTTCAATTTTCTCTAGTCCATGAAGAAGTACACAAAACAGTAAGCAAAAGCTCTGGAACACAGCCTGCTTCAGTAACTAAGACATTGTAAGGAAAAGATCAGCACTGGTCCTAGAAGCCTGAGCAATTAGACACTCCATTTCCCTACTGATGTAGCAGGCAGAGTACATGGAAGGTGAGTGGCAGGGGTCAAAAAGGAGACAATGCTGGAACATACCAAAACCACAGTACCAAGCCCACATACATATGGATGCTAAATGCAGGAGTCTGGTGAGAATTTTGTCTGTTCACCCATCCACTATGAAGACCTGGATATAATGCAAATAAACCTTCATAAGGAAAAAAAAAAAAGCTTAAAACGCTAACATTCAAGTTCAAGACTACCAAACACCTTTGGTGAAAAAAACCAAACCAGGTCCACTTAATTTAATAAGACATTGAGGTTAAAGCCCAAGTTAAGTGGAAGAGACAAAACTCATGGACAACCAGAGAAAACAGTCACTCCCTTATCTCTATGAGTGAAATCTAAGGACATGCCTTTAGAGTGCAGAAATGAGAAAAAAATTGCAAAACTACAAAAAGGAGTAGCTATAGGACTATTCCAAAACAATCATCATGGGGGTTTGGGTTTGGTTTTTCATTTTTTGTTTGTTTTTTTTTTTCTTTAACAAAAAACTCTCTGAAGTACCTAGTAATTGTTACCATCAGAGACATAATAGTGGTGACACTAAATGGACTATGGATTTAATCCTCCATCAGAAAATCCTGCCCTCTATCTTTCCTCTCCTTTTCCAATATCTTCTAGAGAAAAGTGGGAACAGAGGATTAATATCACCATTATCATTATCTTCTCCCCTTATAACTATGCAGTTTAAAAAAAAAAAAAAAAAAAAAAGGAGAGGGTTCAAGAGAAAAGAACTGGCTTCTTCCCATCTCCCTTTCCAGTCTCAAAGAAAAGAAATTGTATCAAGTAACTGAAAATCTTTTAGAAAAGACAGTCTGGCTCTTGAAGTGAAGGGACACAACTCTTTTCCCTAGAGTCAAGAAGGACTGTGGTCAAGGCACACAGAGTTGAGCCGCCGAAGGCTTTATCCCCAGCTTTGCTACAGACATTTGTGTACTGATGCCAAGGCAATTACTTCATCTATCCATTTCTATTTATAATTAAAGCTATTCAATAAAGTCTGCTACAAGGAAGTTTCAAGTCCTGTGTTACAACAACGAACTTGCAGCAGTTGAAGACTTAGTGTGAGATGGATGTGGGCTGGGGTTTAGAGAGTACATAAAAAAAACAAAAGGAAAATTTAACTCTCACTAAGAAAACTGATATCATTCTACTGCAGTCAAAACAGTGAACAGCAGAACTACTTAAGTTACAGTTATGTAAAAAAAGGTATTTGTTCATCATGCCTTGGTTCAAAGTAACACAAATCTAAACAACCATTTTTATGTAGGCTTTTGTACAAGGATGCATTGAGTTTTGTTTTGTCAGAATGACAAGGCAACACTGCAGTTACTCTGGTTATACCAATGCCTAAAAGGAGTTATTACATTAACTGTTCTAATATTGAATCAATGGATCAATACAGGACATACCACAGGATGACTTCTGTTATTATACATCTACACAAAAAATGTGTCAACTCATATACAACCGGTACAATGGTCTCCACCTTTATTTGTGATAAGCATGCACTGTTTGATAGCACAGAAATATTTTTGGTCCATCACTACTCACTGCAGGGAAGACAGTCTTCTAGATGTTAGTGCTTCTTTGTAATCCACTGGTCACAACTGATACTGCTCCAAGGGAAACAGTTACAGAAGTCTGACTTCATAGAGCATCATATAGGGATCGCTATTAAATGATACAGATAAAGTACCTCTTATTTTCATACTCATAAGATGAGAATAAAACACAGAGGTGAGAAACTGATTCTTGTGCCAGGAGAGAGAAGAGGCAATTCAGAAAACAGTGATATGTCATACACACCCACTTCTAGAGACTGGTTTTCCTCAGAGCCCTCGCTATGCAAACAGGCCTGTAAGCTTCACAGTGTTCTAGAGTATATACGTTATCACACTTCTTGACATGATTTAACATGGCAGATTGAGACAGCCAGGGAAATGCAAAGCTATGAAAAGATGTACCAACATCAGTGACAATAATTATATCATCTCAAGCTTTAATGTATTGTAGCATTCTTTAAACAACTGCTAATAACATTTTATAGCTCAGTCTATCCTGCATTACATTTTTCCTAAAGCATATGGTACTCTTAAGGTAATAAGTCACTGTCCTTAAGCTTTAAATCTGAGTTTCTAAGTTACATGCTTAGCAGTTCAGTTCATCCTTGGCATCTACATCTCTTCGATAATAGTAAAAACAAGGAAATAATTCTTTCCTTTATGAACTTTTAAAGTTAAATATATTTGAACTGAAGTAGTTAAGACTGCATATGTTACACAGGCTGTGTACACCATGCAATTCATCAGCATGAAAGCTATTTTATTTCCACAGCTTTAAAGATTGCTGACTCCATCATCTCCTTTTCTATTGCTGGTTAAATAACCTCCAGTGCTGTATCTGTAACAGATACAGTAGTACTGTACTGGATGAGTAAAACTTAAGATAGGTTCCCTTCAAAATTAGCTGAAGATGCATGAAGTAAACAACAATTTGAAAAAAAACTAATCTATAAATAGACATCAGGCTAATAGTTATTACATTCAATAATTTAGCATGATATGCATGACAGCTTCGACCTCCAAAATAATTTAGCGCCTTGAGCTGAGATTAAATGCAGAACATTAATTTTTCCCTCTGGTTGTCAAGCCAACCAAGAGGCCCGTCAAATCCATTTAAATAAAGCCTGCATCATGTAATAATATTAAAGGGGATAAAATATTAATATGGGTCTGTGATAGAACATTGGACAAAATAGCGGCAGTAAGGCAGCTTTAATTTACTACACCGACAATCTGTCTTTATGCTGAAAGCAGGCTTTAAAGGTCCAAAGGAATACATATTTGAGTTTATATTATATGCTCATTTATAAAATGTTACTGATTTTCAATTGCTAAGAATATTTAGCGTTATTATGTAGGGGGAAAAAAAAAAAAGATGGTTCTCAATTTAATCTTACTGATGTAGAAAAAAACCTAAAATATTGGACCAAAGTTCCCCCCACATAAGCAGATGTTATTTCAGTGATAGCAGTATGGCTGTGTCCATTTATTGCCAGTAATGAATTTTCTTCCTTCAGCTGGAGGATGATAAATGTCATGCAAAACTTCAATATTTCTTAATATAAAAATGGATTGAAAGGGTAGGTAGACTCCCAGAGCAAAGACAAACAACTCTAAATATTTAGGCTACAGGTGCTTTATCAGAACAGTAGGTTTTATGTTGTCAGTACTGAACTACTTCGAGAAAGAAAAGAATATTAAGACAGAACAAATTAAAAAAAGTCTGTGCAGTTTCCTGTCAAAAAAAGAAACTCAAAACCTGCAGATTTAGACATGTTTAATTTGCATGATAAATAGGATTGGTCATATTTACAGACAAAATCACATACATACAGAATATATTCGATGTTGCATTCTTTAACTCCATTACAGTTACCCTTTTTTATTTTTTAACTTTCCAAATCATTTACTTTTCTCAAGTTGGGATCCCAACAAGAATGCACACTTAAAAATTTATCCCATGTCAGCTAAATTCAGACACAAGTCTGCACATTGGAAATTTGCAACAGTGTTGCTGATAACTGTCAAAAACTGGATCAAGGCCCAAGTTCCTATTTAAGAATAGGAACTCTTTATTAGCAGAAAATATTTTTTTTAGTTTTGTTCATATGATGGTGTGCCTCTGTATAATGCAAAAATCTTGTTTCGTAGAAGAACTGAAAGATTAAACAGTAAAGTCCTGATCTTAATGGACTTAATTGCAAATGCGGGGCTGCACTGACAAAGTGTTATCATGCACACGTGCATAATTACAGCACAGTCACACGACTGACAAAAACGTGAAACAATGCAATGGAAGACCTACAAAAAACCCAGCAAGAGGGCAAATGAAAAAAATTAACTATACAGAGAATACTTCATACAAAACATGGATAGGCTCTGCACTAGCTCTAAAGAAACCAGCGTGGAGCAGGATATGCAAAGCAGGTGAGGGAAGAGGGTAAGATTTCCAGTGCAGAGCAAGCACAGGAGGGGAATCTGAGTGGGTTTCGAACTGTATTTGTGGCATGGCTCCAAGTTATCTCCCAGCCATGATGAAGTTTCTTGCACAAAGCCTGTCCATCAAGCCTAGTCAAGTTTGTTAGTTACATTTAACTGAAAATTAGTAACTTTAAGGGACTAAAACACTGGGCTGTCTAGCATTCCTTAAACAGCACACATTCAGTACAAGCTCATTCAGCCTTAACATACAGGTTCTGAATGGATAGATGAGACAGCTCAGGGTAAGCTGAATAACTGACAAATTCTTAGTTGGCATGCCTAAATGGCTGTTGTAGAATGTTCCCGATGAATGTTTCACTAGATATGTCATAGCCTGTATCAGTTCTCATATCAGCCTTTTTTTCAGTGCTCATCCATACCGCTCAGAACACACGGCATTCACATGCCATGTCCATGCCACAAACCCCTCAACAAATCCTTTCTTACACACAGGAAGAATGTAAGATAAGCTGCTTACTATGAGAGAGGGAAAATAGATGATTTATGCCCGAGCTGATAGTTTTGATCCAAATTTTAACTTCTAAGAAATGAGGTCTAGACTATACTAACCTTAGTGCTGCAAGAACAAAGCAGTTAAAACTCTGACTCTATGTTCCTCTAATGAATGAAATGCTTGACACTATCACTTTTTGGAAAGTATTGGTCTGCTAGAAAACCACCCCCTTCCCACTGTTTCCATGGGAGGGAGAGGGTATAGGTCATAATTTACGAAGAATCCTCCTTGAAGTTACAAAATAGCATTTCAGCAGAAGACATATTGCTGCTTATAGAGTGAAACTAAATAACCTGAATCCATTTTTCAAAGCAATTGTAGTTCCCATT
The DNA here is from genome assembly GCF_000737465.1 of Haliaeetus leucocephalus. Lineage (NCBI taxonomy): Eukaryota > Metazoa > Chordata > Aves > Accipitriformes > Accipitridae > Haliaeetus > Haliaeetus leucocephalus. The sequence goes on along the minus strand of NW_010972720.1, from coordinate 804,633 downwards.
TCAAGGCTGATGAAACTGATAAATATTGAGCAACAGTTAAACAGAAGGTTTATAAGAGTCAGCAGAGATGTGTTGGGGCTTGCTATTTGTTTGCTGATAACATTCCTTCATTTTTATTTTTTTTAAGCTGACTGTCCCTTTTTGTTGCCCACCTATATTTCACATATTTGTCCTTTTGTAGCACTTTGCATCTTTCACAATAAAATTAAAATTAAGGAGGCTGTGGAACAGAAAAGTTGCTACAGTCATTTGGTGTCAGATATGCAGAAAGAAAAAAAATAGTAATTAAAGAGAAAGGAATGCAGATGATACTCAGGAAAAGCTATCCATAATGCACTAGAAAAAGCCCAGGAAGAAAAAAAAAAGTCACAGACCAATGTAAAGATTTCTAAGCTTTCAGATAATATGTTTAGGGCAGAGAAAAGTCATATATTCACAACAGAATGACTTCAACCTTCTCCAAATGCTTACTTCACCCTCATGCGCTCTGAGGTAGTATGTATTCCATAGCTACTTTTAACATTTTATGACCCTACATTACACATTTTAACTCCTCTGTAAAGACCTCAGCACACACCCCCCTCAAAAAAATAATTTTTTTCGACAGAACCACCTACTTGTCAATTTGACTTCATCACTGACCAATATGTGGGAAGGATACTTCTAATTTTCAGGGAAAACTCTACTTTGCATTTTCTGCACTGTAAGAATATTTAACGTCTCCACTTTGAGCTTATGTTTGAACATCAACGCTTGATCTCTGTGAGTACTCTCTCAATCCCACTGCTATGCAAGGGGAGCACAAAGCCGCACAGTGTTTCCCAGCGTATCTATTTGCACCCAGAAAGAGTACCAAGTTGTGTGCCCGAAAGCCACCAAAAAAGGACTGGAAGAACAGAACCACAAGTTGCAACATTCAGCACTTTGGCTGAACAAAGCATGGAATCAGCAAACTGCAGTAAATCATCTAGTGAAAGATTATGGGTTTAGTCTCAAAGTTTAGCAAATTCTTGAGCTTACTTTTTTTTATAACAAACTCCTGGAATACTCAGTTTTACAACTTTTACAGAACACATGGAATTATTTTTATGCACCTTCTTTTGGAAGATGGGAGCTAGGTCTTGGCTTGCTTTATAACCTGCATGATTTCTGTGCATTTTAGTTTGCCTATTCAGGTATGACACCAGGTTCATCATTAGGACATCTCCACACATTAGTAGTACTGTTGACATGTTGCTATTCCTTTTTTCTTAGAGGTAAGACAGGAGCACACATTTAGAATTTCTTTCTGTTATACACTGACACTGGAAAAATAACTTTAAAGAGAAGCAAGTTTTATACTAGGACCCTGAAGGTAGTGAATCTGCAGCTGTCCAAAACCATGTCAGCACTAAAACACATCAACTGTCCTCTTAAGAGATTTGATGTTTTAGTCATGATCTATTGCAGAATTTTATGTCAGTTGGATACCACAGCAAAGGAGTGCCTCCTTGGACACGTTGCTGCTAGGTACTTTGAAGAGAAGAATCAGAACCTTGAATATGACCTCATGTCAGAGAGGTAGCTAGGACAATATCTTCAGGCAAAGAGCTCACATCATTATACACCACCAAAGGAAGCAGCTACTGCAATTCAAACAGCTGAAACTTTTCTGAGCATACCTGGAAGCAGCAGCCATCCTAAAGCATGACAGATTATCATTAGCCTTTCTTCTGTTCTCCTCTTCACTATGAAATTAAATCCCTAGAGATATGGAACTGGCAGAAAGCCAAGACCAACTTCAACTGTAGTAGCTGGGAGCCACATCACTTGGATTCATATAAGGCTAGCACAGCTAATCTGTCCACCCTGTGGAGGGGATGAGCAGGAAATCAGAAGAGTCCTCTATTCAGAAGGCAGAAAGGAAAGGCAGAAAGTAATAGTTTTGTCTGTAACTTTAATTAGTATCACCAGATGTAAGTAATCCTTACCCTTTAATTTACCCCATACATGTAACCCTAGGCTGAGGATACAACAAAACACAGGTGAACACAGTAAGACACTCCTGCGTCTAAGAATGTAAATGACCCACTCTGGGTCTCTTCTATAAATTTTCACTATTTAATTATCATAGAACATCAAGGTTTATTAAATACTGTTCTGGTTACTAGAGCAAAGTCTCTGCTTTAGAAAAGTGGCAGGATCTGAGACAGAAGCACTGAAGAACGAGAATGGCAATAATGGAGGGAAGCAGACAAGTGAACCAGAACAGCACTCCACATGCAGAGACATGTCTTGCTTCTAGCTAACACTCCATTTTTCTGACAACAAATAATGATCTAAACTGAACTTCCAAACTGAACTACTTTAGGCTGATGCACACCTGCTGATCAGTTTCTAAATATCTCCCTTAGGCTCTGATTCACCAAACAATTTAAATATCTGCATGGTATTAATCAAGGAATTATTTCAATAGCTAAAGTCATACACATTAAATAATCTCTGGAAAAGGTCAGCGAGAGATATCAAATTATTCTAGCTGTCACGATTTCATAATGCCACCAATACAAAACTGGAGTCCACCGCTTATGATCCTCAAATGAGTGCTTTCCCCAGATGTACTATAGAAAGAATTACAGCATGCATGACAGTAAAACTTAAGAAAGGATGGCTAACCACCCCTTGTCCCTAAAATGGAAGGGAACATCTATTGAGTACAGGTACTTTTAGACCACTGAGTCCTTCGAAGGTTTATTTTAGTGCAGTGGAAAAGCTCTACCTACTCCACACTTCAGAAAAACTCAGTATCTACTGTTACCCACACTAACCTTCACATACTTAGATACCGCTTAAACTATTTGTATAATATAACTAATTTACTAAATTACTATTGTAAACTTTGAGAGCACATACTTTTTGAGGAACGTAACTTCAGATATTTTGAATCAGTTCTGCTCTTGAGTTTTTCGGTAAGACATCTGTTGGACCAAATACACTTCCCTAAATATACCCTGATGTCACATGCTCTTACAGTCCAAGCCATTACAGTTATTAGACATGCAGTCTTGGGCAGGAGACGACAGATGCTGCTTCATGCTAATTTATTAACTGATTAGACTACTCTGAAACATTAGGACTTTTGGTTGTTCTTACCAAATGGAAAAAATTGCTCTGCTTCAATTTCTGTACAGGCAGTAGTAGAAAAGAGAAATGGGCACTTTCAAACTTCCCATAGATACAGCACTTCACTTAGAGATGCATCACAAAGGTTTTGTAGAAAATATACTCCTTTTCTCTCCACCTTAGGTATAGATTTCTTAAGTTCAGTGTTACTGAGCCAGCAATTGTTTCCCCAAAATTTTATTAAATACAACAGACTGGATATCCTGTATGTGGATAATTTCAGTTATAAGGTGTTTTCCCATTCCTCACTACTTGCAACTGATTGGGACCATCTACTAAGAGAGATTCCACTCTGTAGACCCCATACATAACATTTTAAGTTCACACAACATTTTCAGTTTTCTGTCTTCTCTTCCTTACTGTTCATTTCTTTAATGAGACATTAATACACCTTGGCTAAAGTATGCAGTAAACGAAAACCAGGCTTTTAAGTGTTTTATACACCTTCAGAATACTGCACACTCATTTGGTGTCTGTGGAAAAGCAATGTGGCTTTGACTCCCTTAAAATAGCAGATCCTTCTAAGTAAAGACTTACAACCTCTGAATTGTTTTCCTGACAGGCCTGGTTTCATCTAACATTCTGCTTTCAGTGCAAATGCAGATGATCTTCCCTTTCATTTTGCACCTTTTTTTTTTTTTTTTTAAATCAGTTAGCCTATTCATCTTTGTTTGGAAAACAATATCAGGAAAGGCTGTTCATTTTTTGCAACTGATGAGTTAAAGGGGAACAATTACACCACCTTGTGAATATTGTAAATAATCAACTTGCCCCACAACTAAACAGAGACCAAACAAAAGAAACATATTATGAAAGTGGGCACAATAAATTATGGCCTCTGATCTATATACGGTGGCCAAGGGGACTCTATCACATAGCCAGCAACTCCCTAAGGCATAAAAACAGGCTCAAGACCCTACCCTAAATATTTTCTAAAACAAAGGAAAGCTAATACTAGATAATGAGAAAGTATGCCCCATAACTTATCTTGCATTGGTGTTTAATGCACTCATCTAGAATGCAGTAAATCCAGTTCATGTTTCTGCTTCACATCTTTTCATAGGCGGTTTTCACCCTCCATCAAAGCACAGGGTCATGTATCAAACATGAATATTAGAGTCTTTAGACTACCCTGTGGTAGGGGATTTGACCAAAATACATTCAGATGTCAAGAATGCTGCTTCAGGGAACCTCAGGCTTCAGTCTAGGCTATAGTAGTCCAAGGCCCAAGGAGCTGAATCAGCCCTCTAGACATGACTGACAGCAGAAACACAAGAACCTACAGGGTAAGATGGCAGCGGAGCAACAGCACCTAACTGATGGACTCTGACTAAATACATCTAGGGATCTGGCTGTTTCAACCCATTTCAATGAGATCTTCAGTCAGATAGTAAATCTATGACTTCACCGAGATAGTCAAAAGACTCCTTTCAGGAGAGGCTATATGGGAAGGTATCTAGTTGTGCACCCCAAAACTGCCCTTCAAACTAAACCCACAACAGTAAGTAGGGAAACAGTCAGGGCATCCACTCAGATGCACTCTCTCTCCAAACAAAAATGATATTGTAGTTCAGGCTGCCAGAATGAGCTCCTAAATTTTCTGACCTTTCCATTTTTATGAATCTATAAAATGGGGGTAGTCATTCTGCCAACTTGTGAGGAAAGATTAATTAATGCTTGTGACATTACAGAAGTAGGAGGGAGACAACTCTAAGACAACATTTCCCTTACCCATAGATATGGGGGCATTTCCTGCATTCTCATAGCTTTTCCTTTCATTAAGCAAGCTATGAAGTTACAGTACTTTTCAGTAAGTATGACTGTTTTAGTCATATCAGTTACAATTTTAATAGCAACTCTAACAGCTATAGCTCTTCTAAAAACGTGACAAGTCTCAGCAGAATCTCATGACACCTGTTTCTCCTACAGATGTGTGTCTCATGCCTGCTTGATATTTTTAACTGCATTATAATGAAGCAAGGCAAGGTTTATACAGAGTCGTAATACCTTATTAGATCAACTGATACCACTGAAAGAGCAGCATAGTTTTGAGCACACAAGGCTTTTTCAGATCTCCACAGTTCTAAAAAGTATAAGCTCACCCCTTATTGGACAGTAGAGAAACCAATGAGAAAAGCATGCTTTACTGAGGATTACATCCTCTGACTTCTAATACAGCACATTATCTAAAAATTTCAGGTCATTATTAATAATTTCCCTTTGAGAATTCTGTGGTAAACAATAGGGCTGAGTTGGCACCGCGAACCCTTAAGTTCCCTGGAACATAAAAGGATGTTTTCTTTGCTTAGCTACTTTTTTTCATGAAACGTGAAGGCAATCATTACCTTCTCACTCACTCCTCACCCTGTCAAACAATTCAGTCAAAATTCTGGTTACCTTAGGACTACAGGTCAAAGAAAATCCCATAGAATCCCCAGACAGACAGGAAAAAGTAGCCAAGGCTGGATTTATTACCACTAATCTAAGTCAAAAGTGTTACTGGTTGCAACATTTCCAAGTCAATTGTGGAATTAGAATCTGTACCTAAGCATATAAAATTTCACATATTACATTAGCATTCAGCTATTACAAGCACGTAAAAAAAACCAATCTACAGTGCAATGCAGTTTGTTCTTAATATTGGCAGAAAATAGTAACTAAAATCAGTGGTAAACTTCAGAACACTTGAATTCTATAGACAGTTGAGGCTGATGCTGTACTGTTAAAATCAGCAGACATGAGGGTTGGGGTTTTTTTCTGGCTAAGGACTACAGGATTCAGTTCTTTGCCACCTGAAATGGCATTTTGAAAAATGATGTTAGTTTGGTTTGCAACCTCAGCTGACACAGGGAAAATGCTAAGATGAATTGCCAACATCTCTGCATGAGCTCTGGACAGGATGATGCAATATGCTGAAACAACCCAAACAACCGGAAGTGGCACAGGAGCAAACAAACAGCCAAAGCAGCCCCTGTAGTCCATGAGTGATTAACTGCCTGCTCTGATAAAATGGGGAAACCCTTTCAGTGCCAGGTAGTTATTCACTTTAGAAACAAAATCCAAAACTTAGCACTCTTGAACAGTCTGCCTCATCTTCAGTACTGCAGTCTACGAGAATAGGCATGTCTGCAAGGCACAATGCTAGGTTAATGGGGAAGCTGCAGCATGATCATTCAAGGAAAAATATGTGAAAGATTTCAATGTGATCCAGTGCAACCAAGCAACCAATTCACAGAAGCAAATAAGTGGATTTCTCCTTAGAATATCTTGTTTAGGGAAGTAGGCTGGAAAAAGAATTTGTTCCCTTTTATCTTTTCATGCTGTAGATTCAACTATCAGCAGTAGACACTGGGATAAACATAACAACCTTCCTGCCAGATCACACAAACAAGGAGAATGGTCTTGAAAGAACCAAAGGGTATCAACAGGGAATGAAAAAAATAAATCAAGGCAAAAATACCAATGAACCCAAGTTGATATTTAGGGTTGAAAGAAAATCAGCAACTCCAGCACAGAACAAGCCTGTATATCCAGAAGACAGACAACAATTTAGATTTACAGAGAACTCTGATGGCAGGAAGCTAAAAAGCAATGTCATTGTTTATCCAATATCTACTTCTAGTGGTCAGATGAGGTGCACTTCCCCTAATAATGGTAAGTGAAAAAAATTTTCTCCAAGTTCTTTAAACAGGACTGGGAAATCTTAGAAATAAGCCACAATATACCCCTTCCTAAAAAGGTTCCAAAGATTAAGTTTTGTTCTTACGTGCAGTGGAACCTGTATTGTCTGTGTTTTCCCAGCACTTTAACTAACCGTCAGTGAATCCAGGACTTATTCTTACCTCACTTGTTTCACACAAATTAAACAAACAATTCAGAGTTCAATTTGCTATTGGGTGTTAAACAAAATTAAAACAAACAAAATGAAAACAAAGGGAGGCATTATTAATTGTGTGAAATATGAGCTGCAGCTCTTGGATTTATACTTCAACTACAAAACCAAATTACTGTAGTATTATTATAGTAAGTATTCTTCTGTCACCAGATAGGGATTTATGTATCTCTGCATGTGTTGAAATAGGACTGCATTGTTCCTCCAGTGGTCTCACAAAAAAGCACAAAAATCCCAAATGAGGGACAAGAATCCAGTTAGACAAAGAGACCTTCATTATTCAGGGTCTCACTTAACCCTTCCTATAATATATCTTACACAATCCCAAAGCAAAACACTGTGACAATGTAAACAGGGGGTTTTGTGTCATCACAGAAAAGAAGGTAATCAAGAAAGCAAGCAAGTAAGCAGACAGACAAAAAGGGATGAGTAGAAAATAGCTTTCTGGCCTTTCACATGTGTTTCAGGACTACAAACATTACATGCAATTTTTTAATGTCACATTTAGAGCTGGCAATGGCAAGTAAAAGAAATTAGGCCTCCTCTCCACATCAGACATCAGCTGGATTCAAGCAGATCAGTAGACAGGTACCTCATGTCCTCATAAAATGTTTCAATTGAATGAACTGGTAAATGAGTACAGACTGAAGCAGCTCCACTAACTGATGAACTAAAAGCTCAGACTTTTTGAGGCCTGGTAGGTTTTGTATCAGGATGAGTGCAACACATCACTATTGCTACCAGCCAACTCTAAAACAATACAAACAGGGACCTGTGTTCCACGGCACACCAGATATCCTACTTCCTCCATCATTCAGATGGTGGATCTTGCCAGAAAGGCTTCTCAGTTTCCTTGCCCAGAAAGCATTCCCACATCCACAAGTCTCAGATGCATTCTCTAATAAGGTATTGTTCCCTTAACCCAGCAAACTAAAAAGCTTTAACAGACCTATGTTTGCATCCCTGCCATACCCCCTTATATTTTCCTTTATTGCCTAGCCACCATGCACCATTGCCACTTCACTACTACTCTCCCTTAAATTATCCTTACTTCCATTGCCTTAATGCACCTGTATTAAGTGTTAATCATTAGAGATTACTCCTCCCCCTGCCTCTTAATACTACACTGTCCCATACAGTCAAGGGTCTCCCAACTTTCCTAGTGCTGCTCCTCTCCTGTCTACTCCAGTTCCCTAAAAGTGAACAGCAGCACTGGAAAGCCACTTTGTTAACTGAAAACACAATCCTTTTACAATTGCTACAAGGCTGCCTTGCCCCATCATCTCTCAGGCATTTTCAGGATACAGCTTTATAAAAAGCAAGCATCACTTGAGTGTTGTGTTGATATAGAGAACGAACTGCTAATTGCTTAATGATTGTCTCTCTGTAACTTTACATACCAAAGACTAGTGTTCGTCAAGGATTAAGCCTGTCAGAGACTGGTACTTGGGAGTGACGAGCAAGAAGGAACCATGAACAATCACAAAACTTAATTAAATGTTTGATGAATTTACGATCTTGTCAAGAAGGCACAAGTAGAGGCCTTGCTTGAATAGATAGGGCCAGAAAAGATAAGAACTCCTGCCTTTGTTCTCGTCCTTGTAGATAATTTAGCTTAAACTAACCATATGGTTTTACACCACTAATGAAAACTTAGATAATAAGAGCACTAACAAGCACTGATGTATCAAAACATGTAAAAGACCATACTGCGCAGAATCACCTGAGGAGGATCAAATAGCGGACAAGTGAGGAAGACTATGGAAGACCACCAGAGGACTCCTGAAGACCACCAGAGACCTTCAATGCGCCTGCGTAAAGGACATTTGCATATGCTAATAGTTCCCAGAAAACTAATGAATATGTATAACATTTCTCAGAAATCTAGTGAATATGTATGTAGAACATGTACTTAACCTGCACAATTAGACCCCACGGTGTGCACGATAGGTGGAGCGATCCCCCGTGCATCCAGTGCTGCCAATAAAGAATACCTACTTAATAGTTAATCAAACTATTGAGTCAATTTCTCTGAATCCGTGTGTACCTAGCTGGGAAAACTGTCTGGCTGGTCAAGCTGTTTCAGATTCTACCCAGTCAGTACTGTATCAGGAGACTCAACAGCCTAGGACCGGGTTTTTTTCTCCAATCCCTCAATCTATGTGGTCCTAGGTTAACAACTCAACTGGGCCTCTGGCATCTGGCTAATGATTTGCAGTTCTTCACTCTTCCCGACAGCCCAGGGCGGAATAGGAAGGCAGAGATGAGAGAACTGCCATGGTAAATGAAGGGAACTGAGGCTTAAAAACAGAACAGCATTGGTTATCAGTGACGCAGTGGATGCACATTATTTATCTTCATCATCTACAAACTCTCAGAGCCCGCCTGCTGGCAGCATAGCCAGTGGGCCCCAAGTAGCAAAGCTGATCCAGATCCAAACTTCCCAGTACCACTTGTCTATCCAGAATGCTTCAGTCTTTAGACTCTGCTTTAAAAAGAAAGGAGTGTTTCTTACATCCTTTCCTTCTACAGAGCACACCCACATCAATCAAAGTAAAGCAATCCATCTCTCATGGTCTGAATGCAGCTTGAAACATACCACTCAGAACATCAATCACTAATACAGCTCTACAGCTCCACTTCTAACACAGTCATCAAAAACATTTGTTTTTCATTGGGTGTAGTTTTAAAGAGCTAGTAATGACTGGATTCCCTGTTGTCATTAACAGGTTTGTACAACTAATTCTAAATCTGTACATGACCTGGAAGAATATATTTAAACTCAAATGATATCCAGAAAGCCTTTCCTGCCAGAAAAGGAGGCTCTGGCATAGGGTGAATACATTGCGGTTTTACACCAATAAGATATAGGGCTAGCTGAGGTCCACCATGTTGGGAAGCACATTCCCAAAGTGTCACTTTTATCTATTTATTACAATGCAACTTCACCTGCCAAAGAAACAGGCCAGAAGAGAGATGCTCATAACCAGGTCAATGATCAGAACTGAAAAGTGTCAGAAGCACGAAAGGCAAAATCCTCTCTGGTAAAGGAGGCAAGGGGAATATCTACATGAAGAATCTTCAATATTATTTTTGGGAAGACACACCTAAGGACCAAGATTGTCCAGGAGATGGTATCTCAGCTCTGGAGAACCACGGGAGACAGCCTGGGAGCAGCTTGATTTGGCAGCCTGCTAGTTGAAACAAATAAAAGGAACACTTCAGAGTTAATCCTGAGTCACTGGTAGCTTCCAAACAAAATATTTTTTAGTGGTCTGAATCTATCCCAACCCATAGTGAGCAAGAAGAGCTCTGCAAAGCATTGTAGAGTGGCATGCAAGTCCCCAACACTTCAGTTCTGAGGAAGGAGAGATCTTGAACAGATGCAGGCACCCCAAGGAAGCTCATCACCATTCAGTGGTAATCCTGCACTGTAAAAATCAGAGGAAGACATCTTTCAGTGACAGGAACAAATCAGTCTTCTTTAGCACTGAGCAGCAGAGTGGGAAAAGGGATTAAGGAAGAAGATTAAATTGCAACATCAATATTTAAAATAAAGCACATCTCTGCTTCCTCTGGACATTGTATCTCTCAATTAGCAAGCTATGAATGAGACGCCAGTTGAAAGTGAACTATCCTATGACAGCAAAGATACAGGGCCACAAATGCAAATTCACAGAAGTCATAGAAAATTAAGGATAAATCATTTAATCAGTTCTCTGCTACAGCTTCCTTACTTGAAAGGACTGATGAGGTGAAAATCCATTCCTCAGAGGTATTGAGCACCTCTGGGATCAAAAAGGACTGAGGACAACACGGACTGCAATTAACTTCAGACATTACCGTCTCTGTAAAAGAACCTTTAATGTATGCCAATATCAAAAATGGTTACATTGTTCTGGTATAGGACCACAATTCTGAATCTTTTCAAGGTTGGTTTGGGTTTTTTTGGTTTGGTGCTGTGTTTTTTTTCTTTAAAAAAACCCAGACAAACAGTATCTCTGTAATGGAACTTCTGAGCATCAGAATGACTTTTGCCATTTCTCAAAGCTGCATGATAACAAAAGGTCACAGGCTGGCTCCAGTTCCCTTGTATTTAGCAAAATAACGTGGTTCAGAACAGAAAAGCTCAACTTAAAGGTCACAACAAAATCTATTTTTCTCCACTGCATTATACAGAATATTTCCTTAGAGTCATATTCCATCCTACAGCAGAGCGAGCAGGTTTCAAAATAAACCTAGGTAACACATTGTACACACCGTTTTCTAAACACTATCACTTTTTTGGTTTTTTTTTCTCTTTTTTTTTTTCCTGGGGGGGGGCAAAGCTTAATAATAAAAAAAAAAAAAGATGGAAAAGTACCAGAACACTTAAGGATGCTAAATGCTACAGCAAACTGAATTAACACCTGTGAAAGTCAGCTGTCATGACTTTAAAATCTTTAGGAAGCAATTCTTATATCCCTGCTTGGACTATTCTTAATAAAACACAATCAATGGTGATAAAAGGGGTTATTGCATCATCTGTTTCCAGGCCTAAACGAATTTTCCAGATGCAAATGCTATACCAGACAAAACCAGACTTTTTTGGCTTTTTGCTTATCTTCTCATTTAAAAGAGCACTGGAGTGTGAAGTTCAGCCTACTCCTTTTGTTCTGTTTTTGTTTCTTTGGGATCAATTCTGAGTAACAAAGTCAAGAGAATAATTACTAGAACAGTGGTATTTTAAAGGTTTTCTACTGAGTGAGAATTAGCATAGACCTTTATGGCCTGGAGGAAGCTTAGAGTGCAATGATACTATCCGTGGCTACTGCAGAGGGAGACATGAGATAAATCTTATACCCACATTTTTTTCCTAGTGCTTTTGAAAAGGTTGCCACCTGCAGAACGCAGTAACAACACAACTCTGAATACAAGGGGTGAAGCTAGATTTTAGACAAGGAAATGGTCAAAGAACTTCTTTGAATCCTTCCAGTTTACAGACATCCTGTGAAGTTCACCTTTTGCCTCTGTTTAGTTCCCCAAGTTTCAAATATGTTAAAAAACACTAAATAAAGCCAAGAAGCTGATATACAAGATGCATGAAAGACCTTTTGTCATCTTCATTTGTGTAGAGGCTTCTTCCTCCTCTCATCCTTTAAAATAAATCGGTTTGACATGAATTGTGATTCTGTACCTTTCTTGGGGTGGGGGCAGGGGAAGTCTCAGACCACAACCACCTTGATGCCAGGTACCCTATGAAAAAACAGCACATATATAACACAAGTATACGCACATATATATGATCAGAAAGATCCATATCACACCACAGTGATAAAAGGGGCAAAAAAGAGGTATACTAAGAAGATTCTGATAAAGCAGTGCAAAGGTAGGGGGTTTTCATGTCTGGCAAAGATAAAACACCTCTTATTAAGAAGCGATGACCTTTACAAGCAGTGACCTTATATACAAAATATTTCAGGGAAATTTAATCATCAGGATAACTGAAAGTTTATACAGCAAAAAGCCTGTTAGTCAAGGATGTAATTTTGCTGCAGAAAAATCAAAGTTTGTCTGAATTTTCACCTTTCTTATCCAAATTAAAAAAAAAACAAACAACTGTAGCTCTTGCTATGGACATGTAACATTATAGACTCATGGCAAAGAGTAAGAGCACTGATGCGTAGCACTACTGCATGTAGAAGTCTGCAAAATAAGAGCTACATGACCAGCCTGTAACTGAACAAGAAATGTAGGCTTGATTTTTATTTTGCATCTTTAATATGTATAGAAGCCAAAATCTAACCTAAAGTTATCTTGGAATAAGTGTAAATGGTATAAAAGAAATAAACTTAGCTCCATATAAGACATTTTAGCTTGCCTGGGTTTTTGTTTCCAATTTGTTTGAAGGAAAATATTACTGATGAAAACAGAAAAAGCACCTGGTATTCCCACTTTAAAGGTGAGAAATAAATAACATTAAAGCTTTTCTTCCTTGAATCTTTCACAAGCTTCATTTTATGGGCATCAACAGTTTGTATTCAAAAACAAATCTTCTCGTAATAGCCTGACTAGAAATGTATGACTACAAATTCGGACATTTTTGTCCCTTTCTAGCTGAATCAGTAGTCAACCTACTTAGATGTACATTAAAAAGATTTCACTTGAAGATTTTAACAAATCAAGAGCAATTACTACACTTGCGATCAACTAATCTTTTTTTCCCCATCTTTAGAGGGCTGATTTTTGTTTACCTATGAAAGTAAGTTTCCAGATAACAGCCAGTTTTAAAACATGATGGAGATGGGAAATCTGAGAACTAACATCAGAACTGTCCTGCTAAAAGCAGTAGGAGGCTTTTGTCATGCAGGTTTCTGCTCAGCTATAACATATACACAGTTTGGGTCTCTTTAAGGAAGATGAATTGAAAAGCAAATATTTTTCTTCCTCCTCACACTTATAAAGGATCAGCAAAAACTGATTGGCCTCTTTTTTCATGCACACTTTGTACTCAGCTCTATTTAGCATCATGCCATCTGGGCCTAATTTTTTTTTTCTTTCTGACATCAGCAAGCTTCATAATGCAAAGCAAATTTCTTTTAATGCTAAGGCTAGATCAAGAAGAATGAGCAGGCCAGCATGTTTTTCCACATTTAGACAGCCAGATGAACTCCTACTCATCTTCACCACATGCTACTGAAAAGTCAAGATTTTGCTACACAAGGCTCATTGTCTTACAAGAAAAAAGGGATGCAATATTTAGGCATTGTTTTACTGTTAACAGGTGGTAACTTTGAAATTCAGCAACTGTCAGCAAGTGGATTCTCCCAGCTCCTTGGATATTTACACAGAGTAAGCTATTCCCTTCACAGATTTTTTGTTTGTTTTTAAATGAACAAAGTTTAGATCCCAGCTACACCTATACACCGCTACACAAGACTTCTTCCATCCTTTCTCCTAATCAGCACTGCTTATCAGCATTTGTGTGAGCATCTCATAAGAAAAAGGTGCCAGCAATACACATTCATGTTGCCAAGCCATGAGCTTCTGATAAAGCTCTGCCAGCTTCCAAGGTAACAGTGTCCTTGATTATTGCTTGAAATTTGTTTTCACATACAGAACAGACTTACGAAGACAATAAAGACCTTCCTTTCCCTTCATCAGAAGATTTTTTTCAGTTGCTTATAACTCTGCACATAGTTTAACTGTTCAGGTCAAAGTCTGCAATCTTGTCTGAAGGGGTAAAAGTTGCTTGGTTTTAGTTGTTTTGTTGGTTTGGGGTTTTTTTCCAACCAAAACAATGCAATCACTTCTGAAGCTAAGATGCCTTCCCCACGTCAAAAAATTGACACATCAACACTCAAAATCTCAAGCATGCACATGATCTGCAGTCAAGACTAACACAGCAACAAGCCACTAAGACAAATATACAGCTTTTGTCTCCACTGTTTGCGCACTTTGAAGATAAAGATTTGCCAGAGATTCAGTGCCAAAACCTTGATAGATGCCGCTTGCACGGATCTAGTTTGGCATACAGCTGATCAGGAATTTCTCTACAGTTGTAGCTGAACTGCAGTGAAGCCAAGAACCAGACTTGAGAACTTTAACATCACATTCAAAGAAACTGACTGAACCAGCGCTTACAGAAACACCTTTGTGCATACTCCTGCTGTGGAATAAACTTGTGAGCTGAGGGTTGGCTATCTGAAAAACAATAACAAAACACCCCCCGTGCTTTAGCAGCATGTCTGAAAGGTCAATGTTTTACACCAAGGGAGGGAGGCGCAGAATCCTGTAACGCTGAGAATCCCCTGCCTGTCATCTCTTCCCTTTTTTTTATTGAAAGGAACCCATCTTTAACAATCCCACTCATAAGATGACAAGAGAGAGGCAATCGCTCTCAAAGGTCAGGCCCAAGCCCTTCTGTTTAAACTACTGAAGACAGGGCTGCAAACTGCATCTTTCAGTGTCAGCAGTGTGGAACTCGGAGAAAGACTGCATACTGTATGAGGAAAAAAAGTTCCCAAAGGCATTGTGTCTATTTGATATCGTCTAGATACCAAAACTGGCATATTTCTATACACCATTCTTGTAGTTATGAAGTGGTTTACTCTAGAAAGTACTTTCCCTTTAAATTTCTCACTATATGGTACATGTAAGGCTTGAGTAGCAAGCAAAAACACAGACTCCTTGTTCCATTAAATAATTCTCTCAACACGTGCTACAGAGTTCCTCCCAACACTAAACAATCATACTGTGATACTTCAACAATTTCTAGAGCACTATTAATAATGTAGCAGCACGCTGCATTCTACAGCACTATGGCTTTTCTTTGAGCATTTTATCTTTTCTTTGTGGTATGGTAGCTTTGCTAATACGCACATGATTTATGAGATTTCTGAGAAGAAATAGCTTTCCTTCCTGAAAGCAAGGTCTGCAGAAAGACATGCATTTTATTCCAACAGTAATTCAGATTATACACATCTTCCTTGACCAAGTAAGCATTCTTTGCTCCCTACTTTTCAGTAAAGTTTTTGACATGTTCAAGCCAGAAACATGTTACCTTAAGGATTCACTCTTTGCCCCTAATGTTTTACAATTTTACCCCTTGTTAAAAACTGGGGATTAGTGACAAACATACCAAAACACCTAAAGAAAGGTAAAAATTACTACCAACACAAGTTTTTGTGCACTGCAAAGTGTTATCAAAGAAAACAGTTAAATATTTAGAATTATAGGATATTTGTTGAGCATTAAAAGTGAAAAGTGGTGTGCAAAGAGGAGGATGTATCTTAAGCAACTTATTTCATGACTGATGGAGGTGCTGTGAATATGGCCTGGAGTTCTTCTATCCATTGCAATGCAAAGGTCAAAAGCACAAACCATCAGCTGCAAAATACATACTATGCAAATTGACAATGCATTTCAAATGGAGTCATTCTCTACTTGCCCTGGAGCGGTACTCAAGCAGGAATGACTGCTTCTAAGATTTGTATCTGCAAATACCAGTATTTGTACCAATCCAAAAGTGGGAACGATACAAGGACAGCTGTATCAGTATAATGCCACGTAAAATTAATCACAGCCACAACAGTTCTGAACACCCAGAGCACATTAAAATTACTAGTGAAGTGGCTGTCATCTTTGGCATACAACTAACTGAGAAACAGCAAAAAAACAGATTGCTTATTTCTTCACATTTTCAGATATGTATTGATAAAAATAGGGCCATTATGGAATCCAAGTTTAAAAGCTTACTATTAAAATACTTGTAAGGAGGAAAATGACCCATTTAAAACAAAGAGAAGAAACACAGAGTTAAAGGTAGTGCATTGAAAGCCTGAGTTTCTTGTAACTATAAATCACACCAATTCACTACTATAATAAAACCAACAAACAGCAATATAGTATTTTTCATTCATAAGCTGCAAAATCTACAGGAAAACATTTCCCCGCTGATAACAAAGCATTCTCTCTTGAAACTAGATATGGAATACTTTGATTTGGGGGTATTTAATGCCATTTTGAAAAATAAAAGTGCTAGTTCTTTCCTGCTGTGAGGAACACCTTATGATCTTGCAGTCAATGTGTCACCTCAGAGCCATGGGCTGGGGATCACTATTAGTGAAATCACTTATGCACAGATGCAGCTCAAAGACAAAAATTTTGTTTCCTGCTAAGATGTAAATGATTAAACTTAAGCTAAATAGAAACAAAAACAAAGTACCCAACTAAACAAAGAAGGAAGAAACACCTCAGATAAAGGATGTGCTACTGGTGGCTTATAAAACCTTCCTGGTGATCACAGGAGATGAAAGCACACTGCAGAAAAGCAATAATTATTACTCCTGTTAGCTGTGATCCCACTTGAAACACTGTGTGCAGCTCTGTTAATATTCACCACCAGGCTGTGAAGAGTAACACGAATGATAAGACTGAGAAACTGATTTATGGGGAAAGATTAAGAGTTAAACATGTGGATCTTTGCTAACTTACAGTGAAGAGTGAGCATGAGTATCCATGAATATTTGATAGATGTAACTTCTAAGAAGGAGGAGATCTATCTAGTGTGACACACAAGGATTAAAAGTAAAATGATGAAGGCCAGAAAAGAGAAATTTTGATAAGAACTTCCTTATTGAGATGTTCCATCAGTGAAATAATTATACTGTGAAACCTCTTCAAGTTTCAGGCTATCACAGATAAAAGTTTTGCATGCTGCAGCGAGAATTTTCACTTTGGCAGGGGTACAGACTGGCTAATATAGCCATTTCTCCTAGGCCCCTGGATAACTCTGCTTAAGTGTAAAAGGACAAGCAACAGCTGATGGGTCAAGGGTGAGTGTGCCATGACCTATTCTGCTGTCTTCTTACCTTTCCTAACCACCCACTCCCCGTGTATGTATCCAACTACCTCAGTTGCTTTTCTTGCCTACTCCCTTTACAAGCACATACATACACAGCTGCTGCTTCTATCCTTGTACATAGATCTATAAACAATGGACACAGACATGAATTGGCACATGTATATGGAACCGCAGCACATCTATGTGTCCACCTGCAGAACAAACTGATGCACATGTATAGAATCACTTAGTAGCAGTGACAGAGGTTTGTAAACAGGGAATGAGCAGGAAAAAAAAAATAAAAATCTACACACACTGACTGTGAGACATAAGCACTGACTAAAAGGGGCCCACCAACAGAACAGACTGACAAGTGGTGCCAACTCTGCCATACTTTTGATGCTTCCGTGTGCATTTCCACCTGACTTGGACTCCAAATGTAGAGCAGAACATGCATCACTCTTGAGCTTTGTATCCCTAATGATAGACATCATTGGTACTACTGGGTATGTCACAAGCCACATATAGGTAAGTAGCAGATACTATCCTTGGTGTTTATAGATATAACCTTCTAATATCATGGGCTTTTTATGCCAACTGTAACCATAGGAACCCTCAAAATTCTTAGGCAAGTAAACACTGAAAGCTTTTTTTGGGAAGGGGAGTTCTTGACAAAGATAGAAGTTTACTGCATAGATTACCTATGAAGATTTATGGAATATAGGTATTTTAGAAACTAACCAAAAAAAAGAAGGAAAAAAAAAAATCAAAGCATAACAATGTAAAATTTCAGCTTACCAAAGGGAAAAGACCCAAAACTTTATTCTGAAAAGATGTGTCTACTTCAAACTCATTAAGCTCCATAGTGATGCCAAACGATGACTCTACTCCCACAACACACAGATAGAAAATACTGGAAAATCTATTGACCCTCACTGTGTAAATGGTGACCAGCTAGTGTATTGTACAAACTCAATTAGTGAAACAAAATTACAATAATATTAGAGATATAAAAAGGGTTGTATTTTTATGTCCTGTGAAATAAATTCATGAGACTTACTGCTGTGACAGTTCAGTGAAGCAAATAATTTAGTAAAATTCAAGAAAAATGGATATGAATATGATTGGATGTCTACAGAGACCCTCTTGTGCAAGGATAACATATTTGGCCCAAGAATAACACTGTCTCTACTCATAGTTGATATAAGTTACAAGAACTATTAGGTCAGATGCTTTAAGTCTCAGATCAAAAACTTCTTGTGAAATCCATGCCTTTTTCCTTATGAGCTGCATTATAAGTACCACACAACTAAATGAATTATTACAGGTAAAGAAGCCTTCCTCAAAAGTTCCTGTATGTTGTGGTTTAACCCCAGCCAGCAACTAAGCACCACGCAGCCACTCACTCACTCCCCCCCCCACACCCAGTGGGATAGGGGAGAAAATCGGGAAAAGAAGTAAAACTCGTGGGTTGAGATAAGAACGGTTTAATAGAACAGAAAAGAAGAAACTAATAATGATAATACTAATAAAATGACAACAGTAGTAATAAAAGGATTGGAATGTACAAATGATGCGCAGCGTAATTGCTCACCACTCGCTGACCGACACCCAGCCAGTCCCCGAGCGGCGATTCCCTGCCCCCCCCTTCCCAGTTCCTAAACTAGATGGGGTGTCACATCGTATTGAATACACCATTGGCCAGTTTGGGTCAGGTGCCCTTGGCTCTGTCCTGTGCCAACTTCTTGTGCCCCTCCAGCTTTCTCGCTGGCTGGGCATGAGAAGCTGAAAAATCCTTGACTATAGTCTAAACACTACTGAGCAACAACTGAAAACATCAGTGTTACCAACATTCTTCACATACTGAACTCAAAACATAGCACTGTACCAGCTACTAGGAAGACAGTTAACTCTATCCCAGCTGAAACCAGGACACTGTAATAAGCAATTGTTAAGCACAGTCCATCAGAGAGGGTGTGTTACTTTCTTTTCTGATGGGCTTACTCTTTATAGCTGTTTTACAAAAAACATTGAAAGGCAAAACAACACAGAGACCACCTTCCCCAATGTTAATGTGATATGGGAAGGGGGAGAACATAGTCCTTTCACCATTTAACTTCTTCAAAATGAAAATGGGGAGGGGAAAGCAGGTGTCACTGGCAGATAATTGTTTGGTTTTCAATGGTTTATCATGCTTCAATTGTTATGCTTCTAGCAGGATTTCTTCATGCATTTTCCCTACAGGTATATAAAAATTATGGTGAGCATCTCAGTATCTGATTTGCCCAGGGGGAGAGAGTGTGAAGAGAAAAGAACATCTCTAATTCTGCATGGCTGGGGTTATTCATACATTGTGCCAATTTGTTCACACAGAAGAAACAGAAGAAAAGCAGTAGCAAGTATGCCCTTGGGTAAATCTAACGGTTAGAGAGCAGCAGGTCAGAAGGTTTATTGAAACATAACAGATGAGCTTTAAAATCTACCCTGAATGTCAAGAATCTGAAAACTAAGTAACATTCACATATAATTTTACATTAAGCATAAATAGTTATGCTGTGTCACAACAGCCTAAATGCAGTTTTCCAAGGTTATATGGGGAAACTGAGCATCTTTCCCGCTTCTTGCCAGACAGACTTTTCCATCCAGGGCCAAAGTTACCAATATGTGGGATATACGCTATAAATCAAATAATGGGTATACACAGTCTCACCATGTATGTTACAGTACCTTTCACACCATATTCAGAGATTCAGTCAACATTTGTGTTAACAGCATTACTCAAAAATACCCAGGGGATCACTAGTGTCACAGTGTCATCACTGAAATCCTTAGTCATAACAGGAATAGCACCTTAAATGTCACCAAATTTAACTCATTTTTTTAAAAAGCACAGCTCTGTTACCCAAATTCACTGCAAGTAAGATGCTTCAGCTGAGTCGGACTTACTTGCGTGAATAAGTAATGTTATTGAACAGTAACAGAATCATGTCAGAAAGATCTTTCACTGACTTCTGCTTTTTTGGTTAAAATTTCTTCCCAACCAGCAAAGTCAAATATACCAGTGGCACATAATGCAATTTATTTTTATTTTTAAATATCTGTTATTCTCATTCACTGCACGTCAGGAAAATACTAGTAAGTCCAAGGTGAAGAACCAAATACCTCTCCCACTGGTATGTCAGGCAATTTCAATCTTTAAGAACTTTGCTTAGCCTGTTTAACTATTTCTTTCCACTGTGACCACAGCTCTTATTTCTTGTAATTGGAAATAAACTGCAGATTTAACTTCTGGAACTACTTAATGCCAAGAAATAAAATGAAATTACTAGCCATTTTTGCTGCAAGTCTTTGACAAGAAGTCACATAACAGATTTCTGGTTTAAAGCACACAACGCAGCCTTTCCTAAGTAGTCACTCTGAGGACTAACAAATGTCAGCTGCTTGGTAAAGCTGATCAAAACCATAAAACCTTCACGTGGTCACCTAAAACAGGTAGGTCCTTCTTGGAGCATCAGTATTTCAAAGAACATAGTCACTGTTTAACTACATACCATTAAGTATAGGCTCAGGTGCCATGTCTTCACGCAGTGATGTGAAATTTGTCACAAATTTTGTATCCATTCACCTAATTTTGAACCATCCCACCTTCAGGGGGAACTGCAAAGCCAAATCATCAACCCTTTGTCTACTGGAAGGAACTGTGAAGGAAAAAGTCACAATGCTACTTATGCTGTTAAGAAAAAGCATCACATTTAGAAGCAGTAAAATTTCTTCTGCTTCCCACCTCCCCACCTTACACTGTGATCAGTGTGGAAAGCCTGACCTATACAGGCATCTATACAGACACATACCAAAGTAATAAGACACAAGTCTGCAGCCTTCTGCTCCTTGAATCCCTAATGCAGGATTAGGGCATTAGATTGCAAACTCTTTGAAAGATATATTTTCTTCACAGCTCCTGGAAAGTAGACACAGCATTGTATAGATAAACAGCCTTCAGAGACTGGCACAAAGAATGCCTGAAACTAGTCCCCCTCTCTCTCGCCACTCAAGAAAAAGTGTTTTAACAGCTGCTTCTTTGGTAAAATTTGTCTTTAATTTCATTATTTTAAAAAGATAGGAACTCCCTGGCAAACTTCACTGGCCAGAAATGCAAGCCTTCTCTGCAATGGTATTATTGCACTGATATAAGACAGGGCGGGAGATGGTTATCCAGCAAAATGAATAGGCACCAATGTTCTACTCCAGCAGAGATGAAGGTTTCTACAACATGTTTCTATTTGTAATTAGGACCTTATTTAAAAGTACTTGGGTGACTACTGATCCTGCAAGCCCATTACTATAAACCACAAACCTCCCGTTAACTTCAACAGTGCAGTGCAAAGCTCACTGCTTTTAATGATTTAATTTTCTTACAACAAAATTAACAATGGATAACATGCAGATCCCTTCACGATTTCAAAAATATTTAAGGGAAAACCATGTTTAAGGTAAATATTTAAGACACATGAAATAAATTTTATACATAACATTCTTACTTTTGGAGAGTTCAAAAAAATCAGAAGGCACCCACAGGACTTGTGAAATCCATGCATGAAGTCCTTTCCTGGTCAAGCAAGTTAGGCATGATCATAATATGAAATATGTAAACAGAACTGTATGTATTATACAGGCAAACAGCATTATACTAATTCAAAACTTACTGTATACTTTTTTTCCTGTTACAAAGGCAAGGTTGCTCTGTCCTACATTTTGTAACTACTTGCCTTGAGAAGTTTCAGGATATGCCTCAAATCTGATGACAGCTTTCAGGAGGTGCAGTCCCACAACATAAAGCCCCATTTAAAAACCCAAAGACTTCCAAAGAGCAGAGACAGATTCCAGAATCAAACTACCATTTGTAATTCAAGTAGGAGAAGAGAGCTTGGAATATGCTGACATTTTAATTTCATGGACAGAAGAGACTCATTTGATAGTGTGATTACCTACAAGGACTGATCTGAATACAAGTGCTATTATGGTCAAGACAACAGTATAGAACAGAAGAGACTTATTTTCAAGAGGAGATTGAAGCTACTCCAGGGGTCAGACGATCTGTGTTATTGTCCATCTTAGACTTAAAAAGCTACAGTTAAAAAAATGATCAAAACAGCTACTTGCTTAACAGAAGAGAAGCAAGTAGAAACGATTCCAACACTTGAGTGATCAAGTTAAAAACATTTAATTGTTCTTATGTTCTAGTTAGGTATGCAATTTGTCATTTAATATTGAAGCAATTTCTTTCCTCGATGATAGACAGCAGAGTATTTTACCTCTGTCTATATTCAATTAGCTATATTAGTTTTATCCAAAAAATAGTCCCATGCGCAATGATAAGAGTTCCTACATATTGAATTACAAATTTTCACACATACTGGGATCTTCAGACCCACCATTCATTTCCTTCTGACTACAGTCCTAGGGTAAGACCTTGGAGCATTTCTCTGCACTCAGACCCTACTTCACACGCTGCTCCTGCCCTCACCCTTTCACAAGAAAGAAGCCCAAGCATGCAGATGAGAAGAAACAGTATTAACCAGCCACATCCCCAAAGTGAGAGACTGAGGGAATGGGGAGTGAAAAGCATGTTAGCCAACACACCTGCCCCTCCAGGCTGGACTTTGCATATGGTCTGTAAAGTAAATAAATAGATTTTAGGCCTCAGAGGAGGCTGCATCTTTAACAACCCCACGTTGAATTGATAATTCACCTCCTTTTGTGGGTTTTTACTTCAACAGAAGTACACAAAATGGGGGAAGACAACGAAACTCTCAGCCTCAAACCATCTGCCCAAGACAGCCTGAATCTGGGCTTCTCTGGACCTTGCAAACCATGGCCTAGACCTCAGGCCCTCCGCTTCAGCCAGTCCCCACAGCAGGCTTCTTTTGAGGTAAGAAACTACTCGTATGAGTGAATTCAAATAATTCATTATAACCTTTCCAAGCAGAAACAATACCTGCAACAGGGCAGGCAGGTCAGGCTGAAAGTCTTAAGGCACACAAATGCAGTATTATAACTCCTATCTTTACACTTTCTGCCCATTTCACCATTCATCTTTGAGACAGCAGCCAGCCAAATGGGCTTTCTCATTTTGCTATTCTGTTATTCTGAGCTTGTGGATCCAACTCTTCTTGAAGTAGTCACTCTTCAGCCATATCTCATACAAGCTTCATGTTAGAAAAAAATGGCTCACTTGATACATTTTATAACCAATCATGTATATTAAATAAGCTGATATCTGATAAATATGCCTTTCTTTCACAGTATAGAAATATATCTACACTATCTTGGCACCATATATATACTCTAAAGACTAAGATTGAGACACACAGACCTAATAACATATTAGACAATATAAAGGAAAAATAAATTACCCAAACTTGTAGCAAAACATGCACTGGAATATAAAATGCTTTGCAAATTTGTCAGTTACATTAAATTTTTCATACTATAACAACCTTTATAAGAACATTCATTCCAGCATTCCACTTCCAGCAGGTGCCATAATTCCCTAACCTTTGGTTTTTATTATACATATATATGTATAATATTTTAATATATATAAAATACACACTGAGAAACATCTGGCATCAAAACAAAATCCTTAAACTTCATGTTAATTAAACACTGAAGTCAACTTCACGTAGTAATTTCTTTTTCATTCTGACTTGCTCAAGCTTTGGAGGAAAATTTCCTTTTGATTCAAAAATCCCCAGTCAAATTCCAACATTATCAGAAACCTAAAACCCAATTATTCCCCCAGTTACACTATATTAGTGTTATTCCCCTGATAACACTGATACTCTTGATGTCCAAGTTAGGATTCTCAGCACTAAGCTACATAAGCCTCTAAAACTTAAGGTTTCAAAACTCACTTGTGGAGCATTTACAAATGCTCACATGGCTCTGTTTATGGACAGACAGAGTGTCCTTCCGTAGGAGTCAATTCAGAACAAAACTTGTGTTTAAGCACTTTAAACCATTACCAGATGGAACTTGTCTCTTTGCTAGCAATTGAGAATTAACCAAATCTCGTCACCTTAGACTCAGTCTGACCAGCCTGAACCCCTCTCCTGGAGGGCTTAAAAATTAACTGGAAATGTTAAGTTACTGTCCTCTACAACCAAAAATAAGATAACTGCTAAATCATTAATCTCCTCATAAACCACAGCAACACAACTGTAGGTCTGAGCAGGCCATGTATCATTTTTGTGAAACCTTTATGTCTGCGAGTCTCATAATGGTTTATTGACTTGTCCCTGACTTCTCTTTAATTTCATTATCTGTGAAAAATATTTTCTTAGAATTTAAAGGTAAAATGAGGTTTTGAATAATGACTACCGAAGACATCTGGGAGGAAGTCATAAGGAGCTAGGGGAATAATTAAAGAGTGTCTTAATACAGGCATTTTTTTCCCCTGAAATAATACTTGCTGAATATACTGCCTTCTTCTGTGCTGATAAAAATAAACAAAGCCCCTCTGCATAGTGTGGTAATATTGTGACTCCTATAAGAAGTAGCAGAGCAGCTGCTATCCTCATTAAATTAAAGATAGTAGCAAAATGTAATGGAACTTAATTTGTACAGTGATGAGCTCTGAATAGATTGCTAATTGTCCTGCTAGATGTTGATTTTATGTTTCTCCTGTGATTCTTCATTCCTTCCTTAGTCTTGTGACAGACATGAAGCACAGGAGACAGGGAAACTGCCACCCTTGGATATGGTGAGACAAGCCTGACTAAATTCAGGCTGGTTTATTTTATATTTTATAGAAAGCACTCTCTGAAGGAGGAGAAACATCTCCATTGTTTTCATGACCATACCACATTTACTCCTCTACAGTGCAAATTCGTTTTGCCTGCAGCAACCTGTATTATGCCTCAAAGTATTGCTTGCATGAACTGGGATACTTTTTGTTGCTACTGCATATTACAAGCTAGACAGGTAAGTGATTGATTTAGAAATTTAATATAAGGAGACTATGAGCATCTTGGTTTTGAAAGAGGTGAAAAAATAGCTGTGGAAAACGTGCATAATGATTGGCATGTAAACACGTCTTCCTAGATGAGATGCATATTCTTCCAAAGGTAACAGGTATTATTAAAAACATATGCTGGGTTAAATGTGAAATCCTAAGCCAATTCCTATCAGTTTTATTGGGGTGGGGATTTTATCACCATGATGCCTACCTCAAAAAATGGTCAAGCTACACACACATCATGTATTTATCAACAAGCAGAAGACAGAGTAGGAAAGAGAAAAGATAAATAGTGACTATTTAGTAGTGTTTGTAGGAATAAACTTCCTTCCATCTGCAATGTGAAAATGGTAGAGTCATTGGGATTCAAAGAGTAGCAAAAGCACTCAACTGTTAGAAGTCCTCATGTAAAACTCACATCAATGTCATAAACCCTTTGCCACACTGACTTGCAGCCATCTCTAAGGAATACAATGACAATCACACTGAGCACATCTGTGCACAGAACAGATAATGGGAAAGGGATGAATGGCTTAGCCCTTTTGAAGTAGAAAAAATCTTCAGGCTTAAGTGGCACAGGTGCACCAGATCAAATGTTAATTGAATTTAGGTACTTCAGTCTTTTCAACAGACCTAGACATAGGAATGCAAGAACTGTGGTACTCAATTTTTAAGCATCTTGAAACGGCAACAAATCACACGAGCCCTGAGGCCTTTTTCTGTTTCTCCTTAATAACACAGGTGGTAATTACAAATATATAGGAAGGATCAACAAATCTCCTCACACTGGCCAGACCATAGAAAAAGCAAAACAGACACCTTTACCCTAAACCCACCTAGCAGTGCAATTCAGATGTCTTGCTTTTGCATTGCAAAAAAAAGGTGGCCTCCCCCACTTGAAATGCACAACTTTTATTGTGAATTATGCTTTGAAACAGTTCAAACAAAAAACCACACAAGTCTCTTAATTTGAAGTATGGCTGGCACATGCTCTAGCTACTCAACTGCTACAACAGTCCAGCTTGCAGGGATCTTTCTTACCTACCAATTGCTACAAAATGCAAAAGTCTTCAGTTGAGGCTGCTGCAGTTCAGAAGGGAATAACAGCTTCTGTGAGCCTAAACCTAGAAGTACACACCACAGTCCTACTGATTAGGGCAGCAAGCTGGGTTCCAGTTCCTGCTTCAATGCATGCTTTTGTTTCACTGAACAAGGATCTATATAACCCTCCATCCACAAACAGTAACAGACAACCAATCTGTGAACACCAAAGTATACTATCAAGAGAGGAACAGTTTCGAACTGAAAAAACTTCATGTCACAAAACATCTGCAACTTTGCAGTCAGGAACTTTCACTTAGAAAGGGAATGGGACTCTGTTCTCCAGTAGTCCAGCAAGTGGTCTAACTACTGCTTGCCAGGCAGCTTCCTGGAGAGAAGTCTGAGTTTTGAACTACAGCCAAAAAATGCTGCCACAATCTGGAGTTCGGCAGCCCTACAGGGTAAGGATCCTAACAAGTACCAAGGACAGAAATACAGCCATTAGTCATTTAGTCAGAAGTTTGTACACCAGGATCCCGTACTCCCAAGCAGGGGAACCCTCCCCACACATTGTAGAGGATACCTACGTGTCCAATTTGGGATAGTGAATTCCAGAAGGCAGCAGGAAGTTTAAAACTATGTTGCTAATACTTTATTATGATGCTAAGAGTTGTGACAACTCAACCTTTTCATCAACTTGAATGAACAGAAGGGTTTGGGTTTGTTTTTTTTTTTTGGGGGGGGGGGGGGGTGTCAGTATTTTAGAAATGCCCAACCATTACTAAGTAAGCAAGAACAAGTGTCATGATGTTGCTTTCCTCAAAGGACTCAGTAATATCAGAAATAATGCAACTTTATCAATAATCAAAGGTTTGCAGTTTGGAAAGTTTGGACTGCACATCTCTGAGTACCTGTAAGAAGTGAAGTAATGCATTCAGTGCAAGAAGTGCAGTGTTTGATAGAAATGGCAATGTTGAACAAGATCAGTATGAATGTACTTGTAAATATGTTGTATAACCCAGGAATCACAAATACAGTGTAACTTACCATCACTGGCTCCAAATCAGGAAGATTTGGGTTTAAACTAACAGTCAAGATACAAGAAGATATATGACTTCATCTGAAATCAGATAAAAACAGATTTTTCTAATCAAGTCATTGCATCAGTCTTCTATAAAGCATTAAGAGCCTTTCTCTCATTGTGAGCAAGTCATTGTTTCAACAACCTTTTTAGGCATGCTGAGAAGCATTTTTTAAATAGCAAGGACATTTTAATTGTGGATGACATGAATCAACTATGTGAAAGAACAGCTGCATCTTCAGATGACATGAATAGAAGTGTGATCTGCGTGTAAAGTATAATAAAAGAATGTTTTATCCTCCATTTACTATTTTTGTGCAAGTTCCACCTCAGAAATTTAATTTTAACTGTTCACAAAAAAAGCTAGAAAAGAAGATAAGGTGGTAGGGAGGAAGCTTTTATGTGCATCTAAAGCATATGTTAATCTGTTTCAAAGATTACCTTAAAAAAATTATTTGTTTTCTGTTCACTGAACACACTGCTTCACTGAAGTCAGGGATGACAGATCTCAATGTTAAATAACTGCAATTTCTTGAGTCTAAAACCTGAGCCTTCTCATTATATGCTTTATAACTGGAAGCAAACACTGACATCCAAATAGCTATGAAATTCAGCCTTTACAGCTTAGGCATATTCTAATTATTCTTATAGGATTATTACTCATATCTTATATGAAAGACCTCAAATACAGGAGGAGGCCTCAAGAATTTAGACAGAGAATGAATTACAAAGCATACCTTGAACACAAGAACTGACATTCAGCCTCTGGCATGCTGTCATCAATAGTCACCAGTGCTTGATACTTCAGATACCACAACAAATGCAAAACTTCTTGAGTTAGCGTATGCATTCCAACTAGTATTTTGTACTGTGTACTCTGTTGTTCTAGCTACTGCAGATACCATTCTCTCCTAGGCAGAGTAGTGACATAAGGCCATCGCTTCAGATCTTTGACAAGTTCTGAAGACGAAGAAGCTTACAGGATGTTTTAAATTTATTCTTGCATGGACTACAGGACAATTTATAAAATAGCAAGAGAGCTTCAAACCTGAAAACTCAGCACTTCCAGTTCAGTCTAGTCTGGGAGTTGACAAATATCACGTCTATGACCACAGCACAGCCAACAATTATCCGGTGAACAAAAGCAATGTAAACCAATGCAGAGGGTTGAAAGAAATGTTACTCAAGCTATGTTAAATTTAAACTGCCAGACACAGTAAAGTTAATATCAGCATAAAAGGAGGAGGGAAAACTGTTCAGACAATTCCAAAACCTCATCAGAACAACAGCTTCTTAAGTGACTTTTCCTAAACCAACACACTGCTAGGAAAGTCAGCCCATAAGGCAGACAAATGCAATAGAGAAAAATTGAAAAACTTTGAGAGGGATTTTGTCAGGAGAGGCAGGAGAGGCAGTTATATCAAAGTTAAAGTTCCACAAAACAAACATCGGTTTTGTCAATGGGGTATTTCTGAGGGGAAAGGTCTGAAATATCTCCAGAGCAGATGAGGAAGAGTTTGCCAAATGAGTTATAAACAATATTTCAATCAAGATGAGGGAGTTTATCCTCTCTTCTTTTGGAAATTTACAAAATACTCATACTTCACTCAAATCTCAAAATCTTTCAGAAACACTGGATTCTCCACATAGCACCAGGCATTAAGACATAATTTTAACAATTTTATTGAAAGCTTACTGCCAGTTTTGCAGGAACTTGTAAAACCAAGATTATACCTGGATAGACAAAAGTCAATTGGCAATCAGGCAAATAAGAATTTCTCTGTGGAAGGCAGAGAGGCTAACATGGCTTATAAAATACATAAGATTACAGTTGGGCCATCTTTTAGGGACACTGAAAAATAGAGAAATAAAGCCAACAACTGACACAGCAATAGTGGAAAATCACTTTCTGTACTGTTGTGCAAGTCTTGTCTAAATTGCTTAAAATACAGTCAGTTTCTAAATCCATTCACCCTGACGCAAGCACCTCCATATCCATCATCAGTTCACAAGCGATTCTCAAATCTAGAAAAATATATTATTCCCACAGTCTGTATGCATACTACTTAGCAACCAAAAATCTTCATGAGTTATCAGATCAAACTTTCAAAGCAGCTTCTTCCAATGACAACTGATTTTTAACTTGAAATTTAGTTTCCAATGCAAAACTCGGCACCCTTTTCCATCTATGCACTCATATGGAAAATACAGATAGTCAAGAGACTTGAATTTGCATTTTCTGCAATTTCTTCTGGTGGGATGAAACACTATGGATACAAATTACAGCGAGAAAATGGGTAGATTAGACCTCAGCTCTCTGAATATTTAGCACCATAATGTTCTCTGCCTTGAAACTGTTATTTGCAGGTTGGGAAAAGAAGCTTCTCCCTTAAACTGTAAGAGGATTCCCTTAAGGAAGGGCAATTGGAACACTAAAAGAACTGCTTCTACCAAGGCTAGTCATATCAGTTCCTTAGAGCAGGGGTGGAAATCCTGTCAGTTGGCTTATGCCCTTCCACAGCTTCATAAGGTATCCTTTGAAGCTGAAGAAAACCTTTTGAAATGACCAGTTATGCAAAAAGTTTTTTTAAAAACAGGTTATTATGGAATACTGCATTCTTCCAGGTATTCTGTAAATTGGGAAATAACCAAAGATGCATGGGGATCTGAGGAATATGCCAGTAAAGTTAAGACTTTTCCTACTTCTGCTTCAATACAATAGCTTTCGCTAAGTAAGCAGGCATGCTCAGCTAGACAACTTCCCTCCGAACTGTCCAGCACTCCGCAGCACAGTTTCAGGCTTTAAACTCTCTCATTAAGCCGATATAGACTTTAATACCCCATGGATTTCAAGGCCTTTCTGCAAGAATTACTTTATATGCAGTCCCAGAATTACAGGGTATGCTCATCACTCCTGCTAGAGACAAAGAATAATTAGGAGAACTGGTCAGGCTTTCAGGTTGTCTCAGTCATATCCAAGCATATCTGTAAATGTCTACAATCATGCTGAAATATTATGTGACAAAATCTTTCCCTTTCATTTATCTACTAAGAGCAAGCAAACCTAAAACATATCAAGATTTGCAGTCATTTAATATTAAACTAAATAAGGAATAGAGAGTCATCAAACCAAGAAGTAGGATTTGGAGGAGGGGGGGTAAAATATTCAGTTTCTTATCATACAAAACTAAGTCCAAAATCTTGATGTATTTTTACCCAAATTAAAGACTTCACTTGACATGATACTGCTAGATTACAGAGCAAGTTTAGTAGAAACAATGTTTTGAGTAGATAATTCAAAAAACATTTAGAAAACTCCAGCAACATCTAAATAAATAAGCTTGAAAACAGAGTATATGATCTCTTCTCAAATAGATCAATGTATGGTAAGATTTCTATTTTGAAACTGATGTTAATTTCCATTTTGACAGAGAAAAATATTTGAAAACATTTGACAGTGGAACTCATTTAAGAAACAAATCTAACATCTCATACATTATGTTCCTCTCACCTCCAGCACTCACATTTATTTCCACTCACTGTTGGCCACAACCCGGATGTCTAAAAGGAGATGTTTACAGCTCCTCATCTATGACTGTCTCACTCTGCCATTTGAGCCTCACTGCTTCCACTCTTACAGGCTCACAGCCTTGTATATATAGTATTCTTCTTCTCCCCTCCCCGAAGTGAGGCTCAGCTACAGACTCTTCTCAAGAGTATTTCACCACCTCTAGATGCTTTCGTGTCAAGAGAATCATGTCATAGAAATCAGAATCACCAAGGTGACTGACAGCTGTAAAAGGCTAGGGCATGCCATCTGATAGGAAATGCTCAAAACGTGTCTAACAGACCTCAGCCCTGGTAGCCTCAGAAGCTGCAACACTGTCTATCAAGATAGCAAAAAGAATAAAAATCCTGATATCTTACCAAGCTTGACAAGTCTAAAGTCCAACAGCAAATATCCAGCACAGCACCTCAACAGTCTTTCATAAACAGATAGCCAGGAATCAGACACAGGCTCTCCTTTTGGAATCATGGTTTTCTTGCAGCAACTTCAAAGCTCCTTCAGTCTGACAGTTCAGTTTTCTACTGACTTTAAAAAAAATCATGAACACCCAAGACTCATGGGTAATACACTATACAGTAGAACATGATAGATGTCAAAAACGCATGGGCAAATTCCAAGAACATTCAATAAGGTGATTAGTTTTCTAAATAATATTTTTAAATGTTTGTATCATCCCTACATCTGCCTATGGTAGGTGTAGTCAGAGCAAAGCTGGCATCTGGTTAAATTAGGCACAGGGTAAGCATGCTAAAACAAGCACAGTTTTCTAAAAAATTACTGCAAGTTTCAGCCTGAAGTACCTGCATGGGCAATATGCAGCCATCCTAAAAGCAAAAGCATATTAATCCAGAACCTGACCCCAGCTACTTCAGAGAATCCCCAAACACGCATCAATCTTTCCAACCAACTACCAGTCTCATCCATGTGATAATCCCTCCTAAGAATTCCTGTGCACCACAAAAAAAAGGAACTTCTCTAAACTCATATGTGCCTTAGAATTTTGATTCATAATTCCTGGGATCCCTAGGACACTGTCACAAACACAGTTAATCATTTACAGGCAATATGGCAGCACAAGATCATCTACCTATAAGCATCGGCAACAGACTATTCCCTCTGACTTTCGCCCCCGCTCCATGACACAGACATGGCATTAGCCAGAATTACCCTAAAAACATGGCCTCATTCTATAAACAGTTACTTATACTCAGTGCTTCAGAGAAATGAAGAAAATTCAGGCATATTCTACACATGAAGATAAACTGTTTTATTATGCCTTCTATTGCATTTGCCTTGTGAATATGCTTGTTTTCTATGTTTACTTCCATCATGCTACAGTTCATCTTACTTGTACCAATCTTAGTTTTACTAATTAATCAGACATTTATATAACTTAATTCCTGAGGAATTAACTTCTGCAGTTTAATTGCTGACTGTTAGAAAAGCACTTTCTAAATCCATTTGAAAAGCAGTGATTTATATCATCAATGCAAACAGGGAGCAAAACAAAAGCAACTGCAGAGCTAAGAGCTTTTGGTGAATGCCAAAATGCCATTAAAATGCTGTTCATAGTCTATATGATACGGTCAATTTTATCATTCTTTCTGTGAATGCAATTGCTTCCTCGGAACATGCTGACGGAGAGGTACAAGTCCACAGATTGTTGGTGCTTGCAGAACTCTTTTCATTTTTTAAATTTAGTGGTGTCTGAAAAAACACAGAAAGC
Source organism: Haliaeetus leucocephalus (assembly GCF_000737465.1). NCBI lineage: Eukaryota > Metazoa > Chordata > Aves > Accipitriformes > Accipitridae > Haliaeetus > Haliaeetus leucocephalus. The sequence continues at coordinate 771,822 of NW_010972720.1, read as the reverse complement.
TAGTGTACTTTACAAATCAAGATCATAAAAATGAACTTGGCTGAGGCTGTCTCTTTGAGGATTTTGAATCGTGCCCCAGATAAGCCAGAAGGAAAAAGGATGAGGTACTTGTCTGGGACACAAACACTGAAGTACAAAATACATTAAACAATGATAGCACAATCAAGACTCACTTGACACAGGAATAAAGCTCTTTTACAAAGTGAGAGTAGGGAGTTCAACATCAGAAGAAACTAACTGTACTATTTAAAAACAAGATAAAACTACCCATCCTAGAACTTTCTTTTTATTATTTGATGATGAATTAATATAACCTTATTCAATCTGTATCCATCACCACTAAAGGAGCATTTCAAAGACCTACCAAACCTGTAGAACTCACGATTTTGCCTCCATCAGTCCTGTTATTCCAATAGATAATACATCATTCTGATTGTCCTATGAAAGTTACATTGTGCATTACAGCATTAGACATAGCAGCAGCAAAACAGTTTGTCACTGCCTAAGGAAAAGTTCAGTTGGTCACATTTGGTAACAAGTAGCATGTAGACAACAAAATGTACCCTGGTTGTAACCCAAACAGATTGGTTAAGGATGTCCTCTGAAATGAGAGAAGAAATTTGATTTAACTACCAAGCTGTTCCATATAATATGAAAAAACACGATACAAAAGAAAGCAAAATGAGAAGGAAGATCGAGGAACCAACAACAGAGCTATAGGTACAAGAGGAAAACAGGATAGAGAGACAAGGGACTGAGGAATGAAGAGTTTGAAAGGGAAAGGAAGAAAAAAAAAAAGGAGATGATACCCAAAGATTCTACAGCACTGTAGAACTCAGGCAGACATGAATATACTTCATGAAAAAGGATCACCTTGACCACCTGCAAGGATAGAAGCCCAAGAATCTAAGCAACAATGCATATTTTTCACTCTTGGAACTGCAGGGCTCAGCATTTGTTTGAATAAGGATTACAGAGTAGAAAAAGATGCCATAATTAAAACAGACCTTGCTTCAACTTGAATTAACAGATTAGCATTATCAGTACAACAGTGCACTTAGAAATTTCATTAGGAAAGGAACAGCCACATGTAGCAATTGTCCACAGAAGAGAAACCCAGTGCTTTGAGCATGTTCTGACAGAGACAATGTTCTCAAATATGAGAAAGAAAAGGAGGACAAAACAAGAGATGGTCTG
>NW_010972720.1:763478-770615 GCF_000737465.1 Haliaeetus leucocephalus | reverse complement strand
GAGATGGTCTGGGGGGGGGGGGAACCCAAACAAAAAAAAAACAAAAAAAACCCAAACAAACAAACAAAACCCCCCCCCCCAAAAAACAAATGACACAGAGAATCCCTGAAGCACTCCTATAAACGTATGGCACTCACGTTCTCAGTTCTCCCAATTCCTAGGTTTTTTTGGTTTGGTTTTTTTTTTTTTCTTTCTTCAAGTATGTTGAAGAAAATTTAACCTTCACTAGAGATTAACTTGTTGTCAATGTTACAGAAACTTTTTACATCAAAGGACAGACTCCACAGCTTCTGAAGATTCCCATCTATTTTAGGTTTGAATCTTAAAGGCATTGGCCAACAGTGAGGTAAATAGGAGATGCAAAACACAGTAATACAGTATGTCAAAACAAACATACTAGAACAATAGTCACTAGTGAAGTTAAGCAGGAGATGGAGTTGGTCTATTTAGTAAGTCTCTACAAATATATTCTTTTCCAAAAATTTTCCAAGATTTTTAATGAGCCCTAGTTACATGTAATAGTTGTGAAGTATATCAGGTGAAGACTGGATATTACGGGGTACATAAGACAGGAGAGAATTTGCACACTTCTGTATTGGGTTTGTGTGGCAAGGTTTTGGTAGTGGGGTGGGCTACAGCAGTGGCTTCTGTGAGAAGATGCTAGAAGCTTCCCCTATGTCTGATACAGCCAATGTCAGCCAGCTCCAAGGCCAAGGCCATCAGTGATGGTGGTATCACAGATTTAAGAAGGAGGGGGGGGGGGGAACTGTGCAACAGTAATTGCAGGAGACAGGAGTGAGAATATGTGAGAGAAACAACCCTGCAGACACCCAGGTCAGTGAAGGAGGGGGAGGAGGTGCTCCAGGCACTGGAGCAGAGATTCCCCTGCAGCCCATGAGAAAGACCATGGTGAGGCAGGCTGTCCCCCTGCAGCCCATGGAGGTCCACGGTGGAGCAGATATCCACCTGCAGCCCAGGTAGCTCCCCACACCAGAGCAGGTGGGTGCCTGAAGGAGGCTATGACCCCGTGGGAAGCCCGCGCTGGAGCAGGTTTTCTGGCAGGACTTGTGACCCCACGTGGGACCCACGCTGGAGCAGTCTGTGCCTGAAGAACTGCAGCCCATGGAAGGGACCCATGTTGGAGCAGTTTGTGAAGAACTGCAGCCCGTGGGAAGGACCCATGTTGGAGAAGTTTGTGGAGGACTGTCTCCTGTGGGAGGACCCCATGCTGGAGCAGGGGAAGAGTGTGAGGAGTCCTCCCCTGAGGAGGAAGAAGTGGCAAAGACATGTGATGAACTGACCACAACCCCCATTCCCCATCACCCTGCGCTGCTGGTGGGGAGGAGGTAGAGAATCTGGGAGTGAAGCTGTGCCCAGGAAGAAGGGAGGGGTGGGGAGGAAGGTGTTTTAAGATTTGGTTTTATTTCTCATTATCCAACTCTGGTTTGATTGGCAATAAATTAAATTAATTTTTCCCCAAGTAGAGTCTATTTTGCCCATGATGGTAATTGGTGAGTGATCTCTCCCTGCCCTTACCTCTGCCCACTAGCTTTTTGTTCTATTTTCCCTCCCCTGTCCAGCTGAGAAGAGGATTGATAGAGCAGCTTTGGTGAGCACCTGGAATCCAGCCAGGGTTGACCCACCGCAGCTTCAAAGGCAATAGCTACATCAGGCAATCTCCCCAGATTCCCTGTATATTCAGAGTGACAGAAGCACCTTCAGGCTGCTTTAGGAATTCTGTATCATCTCTGGAGCCATGTAATGACTGCAGGCTGATAACCACTGTAAGACTGATTGATACGAGGATCTTGCTTATCCACACCCCACTCTGATAACACACATAGGCATCTGTTCTCAGAAGTGACATAATTTTCTTTTTACTACAGATGTAATTTGAACATGAACTGAAGAAACTTAGCTCTTAAGAAGAGCAAAACCTAATGGAACAGAAGCATAATTCTATCACAACTGCTGAATGTAAGATTTGGCTTGCAGTAGGATACAGAGGGATAGTCTCAATTATTTTTTACGTTTACAGAAGCAAGGCCCAGAAATTAAAATTTAAGAGATAAATGTCCAAGTCAAGATAAACTTACTCTTATGACAAAAGGCCAAATTCTAATCAAGAATTAACAACAAAAAGCTATCTTCATCAGTTTGAAGACGACTAGACGCAAAACTAGCAAATTATTCCATGATGAATAGAACAGACAAACTTCAAAATACACAAAGAAACAGAACATATCTCTAGTACCAGTTGTCACCACACCTGAGAAACATCTTTTCTCCAGGCAATGACAAGAATGAAGCAACAGTTTCACTTTTCCATGATCTCATTCTGCCTTTAGGATCATTTCTTATTCCATGCCACTTTTATGTCAGACTAAAACACGTGACCTTTCTAGGAACAGAAAAACATACAAGGCCAGGGGAGAAAAACTCTTTTGCCTGCACTAAATGAAAATGGGTAATAAAGGCTGAGCCCAGGGAATAACATATGCTGCAAATAATAGCAAGTACCCACTTCCTGGGAGATTTACACAATAGAGTTCACATGTCAGCAACTGTTTGCCTATAATATAAATTCAAATTGACAAGACTGAGGTATTATGGAACAGCATTTATCTCAAGATTGTCAGGAGAAGTCATTTCATTTCTTATGATTCATTTAATTTATACGTTAGTGTATTAACTGGATATATTATTGATCTTTGCTCCATCCAATTTCAGTTGCTGTAGCATGGACAAAGTGATATGAAAAATATCACTCCTGGCTTTTTTTTTTTTAAAGTACAGGAGTGTCTGACATGTCTAAGGAAAACATTTCAGTGTATTAGACATCCTATCAAAAGAACACATTCTGGAGCAAGCAACTGCTTTTCAGGAATAAGTTACTGTGAAAGTCAGTTTTTCTAGAGTTTGTACTAGAATATCTAGAAAAACTGTTTTTCTAGATACCATGCTTTCCTCTCTCCTTGACTGGAAAAAGGCAAAGATGGAAGCAATCATGACAGCCCTGGTGCACTAAAAAAAAAAAAGAAAAAAAAAGAAAAAAAGGCTGTCAATCAGAGACTAAGACTGCTACATATCTGGGTGAAACTACCTTTCAAGCACAGAGGGCTGCTTCAAACATATACAAGCCACAGCTGTCACTCTGCAGAACCGTAAGTCTTTCACTCTAAGACAGTATCATTTGACAGCTGCTATGAATATTATGAATACCATGGATGTCCCATTACTTTCATCTGACAGTCTCTGAAGCATAATAAGGAGCCAGACATTAAAAAAGCAGTAACAAAATGAGCACCAGCAGAAAGCACACTGACATAAGAATGTCCTCCTAACTCTGAAGTAGTCAACAAACATGAATAGCATACAGGTGAGCCTAGGCTGCCGTTTAATTTTATTTGGATAGGCAGCAGGATTTGGAACTGTTTGAGAATCTTTCTTCACTGTTCCCCAAGCCCTCTCCCACTTTTGGGATGCATTAAGTTCTATAATCCTGGATAAAGACAATATAAACTGGTTTTACTATGCAGTTGCCTCAAAAGAGGGGGAGAGAAGCAAGTGACAGCATTCTACTTGTTTTGCAGTAGCTCTGATTAGGGGCCAGCAAGATCAGGGTCCCACTGAAAAAGGCACTGCATAAAGGAACAATAAGAGAGTTACTTTCCCAAGAGCTTACAGTGAAGACAGACAAAAAGTCAGGAAATTACTCAAGTAATCTACAAGCCAAAGGACAATTAACATCACATCTCTTCCACCAATTCTCTCTAGACACAAAGCCAGCACTCTCCTAGCAGTTTTAGCTTCCTACAGGAAAAAGAGGTACCTCTGATCTTTACAGTAACTGTGTCAGTGGCTGTTCACAACCTAGATTCAAACTGTTCTGCACTGCTGAGATCTTCCTGATCTTCGTGGCTGCTGCGCACCTGTGATGGTTTGCTGCGTACAGGGCATTCTGCAAACACAAAGGTACTGCCAGAGTCAGCACTTTTCCTGTGGAAGGCAGCCCTTGGCAGTAACAATTTGCTTCTGATGTTTAAAATGGCTGATCTCACACCTACCCATTTCCTGGTCTTATATGATTTTCTCATGGGCAGACATTGCAATTCGTCACGTTAAAATTTCCACCTTCACATTGTAACACTATTTTGGCAGCACCACTTTTTAATTCTGTTGTCTCCAACTAGTAATAAGCATTACTGGCCCAAATTTAACCCATTAATTGAAATGCAGATAGCCAAGCTGTTCAAGTGGGAGTCTTAATTTCGAGTTTCAGAAAGTGCCTGCAGTGAAGCAATTACAGTCAAATAAAATATGCCAATATGATTTTATCTGAAATTTTTATTGAGTTTGAGTTCACTACCAGGAAACGAAGTGCGTATGCGCCATCTTATGGTCAACGAGAGTGGGTGCGAGCCCGCAAACCAGGCTTTCCAAAGGGCAACCTTTATATGGCTTGGTCCACCACCACTGAGGTTTTAACCCCTCTAGTAGTTTTACTCCCAGCTAAGTGCTCCATAGACGGTATCATATTTTTCATACGACTCACATTTAATAGATGTGAAATTATCACTTCAAATAGGGCACTCGGCAAATCTTACAGAATGAACATGCTTTAAAACTATAAAAATTACAGTATCCCAGGATACGTTGCAGCTTCTTAGGGTTATTTGCACTTTACATTAAAATTGATACAGTTGCAAAAACAGCATCTCAGTTGAATTTTGGTGTGTACTGTCTCAATTCTTTGCTCTCCTCTTGGTCCTCTTAAAAGGAATACTGTTTTGGTATTTCTGAAGTCCTTAAGAAAGAAATAGTGCAGGAACATTATTTGCCTGATCTCCTTGTTCTCTTAAGTCAAATTGCTTTAGGGTTTTTTGTTCTGTTTGTTGGCTGTTTGGGGTTTTTTTAAACACATAACTGGACCTAGCTTAGCCTCAGCATGTAGACATTTTACAGACAGGTAGAGTACATTTTCAGATGACAGGAGAGGAGATATTTCTCATTAGGAACAACCATATGTGAGCCTTGCCAATGCTTCATGAATTATCTAAGACTTGCGCCAAATAGCCATTGTTCTAAGTGTGCACATAATACACAAAGACAGCAAGGAAATAACTATTCTTACACAGTAGGAAAACAGAGCACTCGACTCGTGGTTGCTAAGGAATATGAACAGTGATGCAGAGATCTCCCATATGAATCCAGAGGGGATAAGCATCCAAACATTTGTACACTTTTTTTTTAATTTGTTTCAATAGGATGACACTGTAATTGGCTAAGAGACCAGACAAAGCCCACAGAAATCAATGGAAACCTTTCTTTTGACTTCTCTGGGCTTTGGTCTGTGCCACAAACTGCAACACTGACAGCCTGGAAATGCAAAAACAAGATTGCACAAAAAGCAGCTCAGATTCAATCTGTGTTTTCACAGCCAGCTCCCCACAGAAGTTTGGTATCTCTCCATTTGTGGCTGCTTGGGGACATAGCCAATATACTCAGTGGCTTTCTTACATGTTGCCATTTTCTAGGTTACTTCATATTTATATGCCCATCTTTTATTTTTGTCTGTACATCACACTATTAGAAGATAACTACCTAAATTTGAAGTTGTTCAGGCCATGAAAGTTAGTAACAAAATTTGATTTTCAGCGTAACAGCGCTCACATACCAACTAAAGTGAACAATCCTTTCTCACCTACATCACACTAGGAAGGATCTCTATTTCTATTTCAATTCACTCCATCTAATTATGGAGCCTTTCAGCAGATGCAAACACTGGACACAGTCACCCAAACTAAAGAGGAAAAAAGGTATCTTGTTACGGTGCCTCCTCTTTCTTCTAGAGCCATTTCACTCTTATACCTCAGCTTTGCCTTGAGGAGGTTTTGGAAGGTGCCAGTTAAAAAGTGCTTTAAGGACCAAGCACCTTAAAGCCTGGTGATTTACTGATTTAAAGCCTAGAAATGCTCCAGTGCTCATCCCTTCCAGCATTTTCACTTTCCTGCCTCCAAGCTAACTATGAAGACGTACATGCTGCAAAGCATGCCGGGTTTCGCATGTCCTTGCGTTTTTCAGACTACTTTATACCTAGACCCCTCTCTTCCATTTTGCACTCAGGAGCAAGGACCATGGCAGCCCTGAGGTGCTAAAGTCCAAAGCCGTGACTAGAAAACGACTCTGTGTCCCTGGACCTTTCTAAGTAGCACCAGCTAGTCACGTGTGTTGCACAAACAACAGCAGGTCGCACCCAGAGAGCGGGGGACCTGTCACGACACAGTTGATCCTGCTTTTCCTGGCACCAATCCTGCTGGTCTGTGGAAAAAAAACGTACTTTCACATGTCCCACTTCCAATTTTGATCTTAGTCCTCCTTCCTTTTATCAGCAGAAGCTTTAGCGAAAACATGATACAGTGGATTAGAGCATAACTCGGTTGAAAAACGAGAACCTTTTTGCTGTGCTTTAACCAAAGCAAGTTCCTTCAGCCCGCGGGGCTCCAGCAGAGCAGGCCCCAACGAGCGGTGGGGTCAGAGACTGGCTGTGCTGCTGCTACTGCTGCTTCACGAACCTTGGAGCACAAGGAAAACGGTACCCCCGGTTGGTCCGTTATCGCCGCCCTGGTGAGGTCTGCGAGACAACGCCGGGTTTAGCTCTCCTGCTCCACGCTACTGCCTCTTTTTGGCGATTTATAAACTAATAACTTTATTACAAAACTGACGTACTGACCGACCGCGCCAGGCCCACTAATCCGTCCTTCCGGACGAACGGAAAACGACGCGCGGTGTCCCCCACCGCCAACCTCCGCTTGTGGCGGCGGGCCCGCGCTGCCCCCCGGCGCCGCCCAGCCCTCTGCCGTGCCCGCGGCCCGGCCGCCTCCCCTCTCCCCGCACCGATCGAGCGCCAGCCCTCGTTTTCAGGACGTTACACCGAAGGAACCGATGGGGGAGCCGTGCGTTCCACGGCTTTTACACAGGATCGGCGCCCAAACCCGCTCAGCGGAACGCAACCGCCCTGCCTTCACGGCCGCGCTGCCTGCGGCTACCGGACCAGCTGCCGCCCCCCGACCCGCAGCCAGCTACGCCGGCCAGGCCCGGGGCCTCGGCGGCCCCGAAGCGCTGAGGGAGCCGCCC
>NW_010972720.1:710346-763342 GCF_000737465.1 Haliaeetus leucocephalus | reverse complement strand
GGGGGGGGGGGGGAGAAGCGCTGCCTCAGGTACTCCCGAAAACACAGCCGGAGCCAGCCTTTGTGTATAGGCAACAGCGCTACGGCAGGGCCTCGGTGTGCTTCTGCTGGGGGAGACGCGCTGGAGGGCAAGGAAAGTTATTTTTAGAAAGCATAAGGTTGGTGGCTTTTTAAAGCAGCCTTGCTCGACAGATCATTTTTAATAGCTGCCAGCACATGCATGTCGCTGTGGTTGCTAGAGGATTATTTTCTGCGAATTCAGTAGAAGCACACTCGGAAGTGGTAGTCAAAGTGACAGGGTCTCTGTGCCCTTCATTTTATTCCTGTGCTTTCCTTCCTTTTGAAGAAGATAGCTTTCCTGTGAGAGCAGGCCTTGAGGCCTCCCACGGGACTGCAGTTCATTATCCACTGAATCTCTATCAGCACCAAGGAAAAAAGGGGGAAAACACTCATCTGAAGCATTTTGAAAGACATTCTTAGTTATCCTTTCTAAAAAAAAAAACACCACACCCCACACACAAACAAAAAAACACCACGCATCTAACTTGACAAGTGTTGTGACTCATAATGATGGCTTGCAATCATTAAAGCACTTTAAATGCAATACTTAATACAGCTAAATAAAGCTGGATTCTCATTTAAAAAAGAGCTGATGGTTGTTTAAGGTCTGTCAGATCTCCAGATTTGTAATCTGCCTTTAAAGCTCCACAGCTGGCAGTAAAGGGAGGGGAAAAGGGCTTTTTCCTGTTCACTGGCACACCAACAAATTCTCCAGACCAAAGCTGTACTGCTATTTGTGTTTACCAGAACAGCAGCATCTGGCCTAGTCTTGCTGTGCCAGTACCTGTGAGTATGAAGCAGAAACCTTTTCCCTTAGTTCAAAAAGGAAAAGAAATGCCAGCACTGATTTTAACATGAGTAAGTTGACATTTAATTTATGGTAGAGCACATCTATGGAGATGAATTGGAAGCATCAATTGTGGGAGATGCACATACCAAAAGCACTGGGGTTCCTATTTGCTTTTCTAGTTTCATATTCAATTAATTGCTCTTTCTCTACAGATATGAATTACTCTCGGTTCATCACCACTGTGAGTGCAGCAAGAAAAGCATCTCCAATAAGACTTCTGAGTGAGTATATGCTCGTTCTCTGGAAGGGTATCATTCTACATTCTGGACTTCACTGGGGTATCATGGCTAAAGACTTGAAAGGTCTTGAAAGAAAACTGCTGTAAGCTGACAAGCAAGGCCAGTTAACTGCTTTGACTTTTGTGAAGTTGAAATGCCAAGCAGGTATAAAGAAGAATGAAGTGAATAGCCATTTCAGAAACCCATCCAGACAGAAGAAATTGTATTGTCACTTCAACAGGTGTCCGAAAAGTCTCTGCTACTGCTTCTGAAGCAGGGCTTTTGGCACAGTTTGCTACTGAATTTACGCTGGTTGTCCAGGAACAAGCTACTGCTAATGACTTGAAATTCAGTTCCAGCATGTTTCTTTTCACCTAGCTCTCCTGTATCCTGTTAATGTCCTCAAATTCCTCACCGCCCCCACCCCCTCAGTGTTGCTACACTTTCCTTTTCTATATTACACTATCTTTAGGCTACCATGTTACAGTTTTCTGTGTGACAGATAGAAAAGGTTAACTGCCTACTTGTTTACTGAATTGAAACCTACAGGGACCTGACAGAATGAGAGCATGAGACATACATCACTAGTTAAGCCTTCAGGGGTCAATTTAATCTCTTGGTAAAGGGTTAGCATTTGCTGTTCAGCTTAAAATGCTTCATACAGGTACAGCTAAGTCAACTAATTCACTCTAGTCAATCTCTATACTTTTTCAAGTGATACACTGATAAGCATCATAACACAAATAAAGTAGCACAGCTTGTGCAGAAAGACACATTAAGGCTGCAGTTTTGATGACAAAGTAAATATCTCTTTACCAGACCAAAAGTCACATACATGACCCATGTTGCTGAACTGATAAGAATTAACTCCCCATGCTCAAGTTCGCTAATAAATAGCGGAGAATAAACTCAATAACCGGAGGCTTTATGCCAGATCTGGTGTCATCTGTCCTCTCATATCTGATATAAAACTGTCAAGCCAGCACAAGTGCCATATTGTAAGCTCTTAGATTTAATGCAATCAAGTGCCCTTGCTGGATTAAGGTCCAGTCTGCACTGCATAGATTGGATCTGAATGATTGTGAAACTATGATTTTAAAGCACAAGTTGTTAACATTTTCTTCATACTGAATTATTTACACAGTGCCTCTGCCACCAAAGCTGGGCTGCTAGAACCATTCCCATTCCCTTATGGAAAAGCTATAATCATACATGTAACTACTAGTGTCACTGCAGTACTGCCACATCAGCTAAAGTGAGACTGAAGAAAAACCAAAGCAAATCATTCCAAGTCATTCTAAATAGAAGATCATTAAGGTGAAGCTTAAAAGACATCAGTCACACAAAAAGTTTTTATAATAGTAGAACAGTCCAGATAAAAAACAGCTATTTATGATTTATTTTAACAAAGATGATTTTTTTGGTTTCGTCTGTCCCACCCATGTCTCCCTCCCTGCCCCCCCAACGCCTATTTAATCCAAGAAGAAGGGTGAGTTTAAAAAGAATTATCATACTTTTTGAATTCGTGACAGTTAAAAAAATAAAGTGAAAAATGGGACAAACTTGACTGAAGAACATGATCAGTGTTACAATAATTGAATTGTAACCAAGGTCTTTTCCTTTCACTCTAGCTGAACTGATGCAGAAGTCTCCTCCATCTCTCATCTCTCTGGCTGGAGGGGCACCAAACCCTAACGTTTTTCCATTTAAGAGGGCTACTGTTGCCATTGGACATGGAACTGCTGTCGAGATTGGGGAAGATCTGATGAAGAGAGCTCTCCAGTACTCAGCCTCAGCAGGGTATCTGTCACAGCTGCTTGCACTTCAAGATACCAGAATCAAAGGATCATAAAATCCTTTATTATTGCATTAATTCACCTGTTTGTAAAACCTGTTTTACAAAAACCAGGTTTAAATTCTTTCAATTTGCCTCACTATTTACATTTCAGTTTAAGTGGAAAGTTTTGAGCAGATGAGTAATTAAAAAAAAACCCTAATACTAGTAATTCTCAAGCCAGAGCATCTCCTGGCTATTAGTATTTGAGAATCCAGACTCCCAGATCACTAGGAGGAATCATTTTGTGTTTTGCAATAAGATACTCATTAAAAGATACTGCATTGCAATACATAGTTTCCACATTCTGGAGCATTTGTTTTGCTTTCATTTGATACTATATATTAAAGTCAATATGTACTACTTGTGGTAGTTGGAGGTATTTATAGTATTGTCATCTTTAGTACAAAAATTGCATATCATTAAGTTACTTCAGCACTCATGTGAACTCCCCAGCAGACAGCACTGAGTCAGGCTTGTGACAGGTTTGCAAAAATATTTAGGTACCTAGAGGCACACAGGCCATTAATCAGTGAAGTTAAGACTTTTCTTAATATTTAAATGAACGCAGCCATTTGTGAACATCCTACAAGATCTTAAGACATATTTTTTAAAAAAATCTGTTACAGAAATCCTTATTATCTGCAGCCTGTTACTAGCAGTACTGCAAGCTTTGTCACATTGCCACATTTGAGTATGGAAAGATCACTCCTAAGAGTGGATATTGTTCAGCCTCCACCCCTATTCCATCCTTGGCAAATCATTACCACCCAGATTTCAGTATGATAAATTGGTGTATGGACCACAGATGCCCATCTCTTCTGCCTTTCCATAAGAAACATTTATATCATTTTCATCATTTGATAAAGCAGTCATAAAAATCAGCATCTTAAGTGTATCTGTGACAGTTGACATCCTACTCAGGACTGTGTGCTAGATTTGGTAGTGATTTAGAGGAACAGCCTAGCTTCAGCCTTTATAAGATGTTAGACACACCTTATTTTATTCATGTTTCAGGATTCCAGAGCTGTTGTCTTGGCTAAAGGATTTCCAGCGGAATCTACATAATCCCCCCACAGCCAATTATAGTCCTGAGCAAGGACAAATGGAAGTGTGTGTCACAACCGGCAGCCAGGAAGGCTTGTGTAAAGTAAGACCAAAAGCTTCATATGTTAAAAGCATTTCTTTCAGAGTGATGTTTTTTCCATAAGTTCAGTTATACTCAGCATTAAGTGCTAGTGTATAACTAGATGCAGGGTACATCTCACGGTATTATCAATACGAGATAACAGAACTGAAATGAAACTGGTGTGGCAGTCTGATCTGTCAGGACTGCATGAATGTTCAAGTAAACCAAAGAGCCTGTCAGAAAATACGCTATAAGGTAACATTTCATGTTACAGAAGTAGTGTAGTAATAAGTACATAGATGCATTATTTGCTTTACCATAACTCAATTCTAATTATGTTAGGCTTCCTTAAATAGTTACCCTTTCCAGTCCACTCTCACTGCTTAGTTGATCCTTTCTGTAACTGAAACACTGTTTCTATTGTACAAGAGCACTGTCTTTCCATTTCAAATTGGTATTCTCTAGATGATTGCCTAGCTTCATTTGGCTCTCAAACAGATTTTTCATCTGTTCCTTGCTTTTCTCACAGACAGCATAATTAAGTGGTTAGGGAATTATTAATATCTAATCAAGATTTTTAATTCCACTGTCAGAAGTATGAAGCATATGCACAAGAATGGCACAATCTTTCTAAAATAGACTTTTCTTTTACAGGTGTTTGAAATGCTCATTAATCCTGGTGACAACATCCTTTTGGATGCACCTACATACTCTGGGACACTAGCAGCTGTAAGTATTCTTTAGCTAGAAAATATTGTGAATGCTGTATTTGAAGTAAGCGGCAATTTAGTAGCTGATCTGCAGGCTTATATACACTGTATTTACTGTAAAAACCTATCTAAGAATCAAGTTTAGTGTTAGTCCAGTTCATAAATATAAATTCATAGAAGCTTTTATACTAAAAGTTCTGTAAAAGCTATTCCCAGGACAGAAGTTCCTCTTCCAAATCCTAGTTCATTCAAGGGCTAAAGTCACATTTAAAACTGGAAAGAAAGCCATCACAACCTAGTCAGGTTGAAGCAAATTTATAACAAGTCGGTATATTAACATGTCAGCACATTCACCTGAGGTATTTCATGGTCTGATTACACTGTAGCTATAAATACTATAAAATTGGAATAGGCCTGAAACATTCATATATGAGTATGAAGATGTGAATTAGTAAGAACTACACAAAAATAGCAAAGTTTACTTCTGAAAAATAGCTTAATCACTATGTAAATAAATGTCAACTCAAAATGCATGAGAACTGTTAAGAAGGGTTAAAATAGGTAATACACCACAATTTCAGCCTAGTCTCCCCTTGCATCAAAAGGAATTTTGTTACTGTTTGCTGTGCTAAGTTTGAATATATCTTGTCTAATCAAATATACTTCTAGGAATATATTTGACATTGCAGCAACTTGCATTTTTACTTAAAAATGCAGAGCACTACATGGTACAAATTGAAATTCCTCAGAGGGGAGACAGCATGCTTTTTTGTTGGTATTTTACCTATATTTTTTCATACTGCTGTCAACATGTCATTGCAGTAGCACCATTTCATTCCCCTTTGTATTGCTGAATATATCTATTGAGAACAGATTCTTTGCCCTTTGTCAGTGAAGAGTAGCTTATAGTTCTGGCACTTCCACTGAAGTAGAATGTAAATTGTCAGGAGGAAATGAAAGTGCCATGAACTTACTATCTGTGGTGAGAGCATAAGAAATCCTCAGAGAACACAGTTCAAATTCACAAAACCCCCTTCTGCCTGCAAAACTATGTGATTTCCTAGAGAAGAGCAGCAATTGGACATAGGAGGTACCCATTTCTTCTCAGCTGGCTTAACAGGGCAAATAAAGTGTAATGTGTTAAGTTTGACAAGCTCCACAGCAAATTCAGGCAAACTTTCTTTTGAATAATGAGCAAATGGAGTTTGAGATAGCTATAAAGTCAGAAAGACTTTGTGTCAATGAAATTTTACAATGCCAGTGACAAAAGGAAGACCTTTGAATTATGGGATTATGACAGTTTTGTTCCTCCTATCAACAGCTGAGACCTTTGGGTTGTAACATAATTAATGTTCCTAGTGACCAACATGGCATTATTCCAAAAGCTCTAAAAGAAATTCTTTCTACTTGGAGCTCAGAAGATGTAAAAAATCATAGCCACCACCTCCCCAAATTCCTGTACACTATTCCGAATGGCTGCAACCCAACTGGAAACTCTTTGACCACAGAGCGCAAGAAGGAGATTTACCAGGTACGTAGCTGGTGTATCTTGTAGGTGGAAATGGATAAATGTCAGTCTTGTTTCAGTTGAGGATACCCCATGTGTGGTATTTGGGCCCATTATTGGTCCAGTAGAGATTCCTCCTAGAACTTGTTTCTAGCAGAAACTCTTTCATGACAACTCTTCAGAGGTGGACTATGCATTAGATAAATTGTTTTTGCAATAGTAGCCTATTGCTGGCTGATACCTTTGCCATGGGCTTCAAACTGGACTTAGTGCAAGTTTTCTGCACAGTTTGAACACTACATGGAACAGACCTTCAGTTATATGCATGTGTCCTTGTACTGCAGGTACCATGTTTACTCTTATAATTGCTTGATGTCTAAATCGGGCATTTGAAAGCTTCTCTTGACAGGGCCTTGTATATAGCGAATGAGCAATCCATAAGATCATAACATGGTCCTGGTAATAGGCCCAAGGTACAGGAAGAACTGAATTTACAGTGTCTTTACATTTTAACAAATCTTTACTTTTTATTTATTTCTTTAGCTTGCAAGAAAATATGATTTCCTCATAATAGAAGATGATCCTTACTACTTTCTTCAGTTTGAAAAGGTAATTTGTCTTCCATACTCCTTAGTAACACCTTCTTTTCTGGTCCAGGAGAGAACTAAGATTTGAGCCATGGATCTTCCTGCATGCTCCTTCTTCATGTCCTGCCAAGGTAGCTATAGGCCTCACAGTCTATACTACTTTCAGTTGTTGTCCCCTTTGTGGCATTTTATTGCATCAGTCCTGTCCTGAATCAGTGGTTCAAATGCCTCAAGCCTTATACAGGAGAGAATTTCCTTCAGTAGTCAGAAAATGGCAAAGGCTTTGCCTCCAGAGCAAAACAAGTATGCCACTGAAGCAGCACATGAAAATAGCAGCCTCAATGTTTCTTTCAACCCAGGCTCTTCTTTCATTCAGTGGAAGACTGCCTACTCCCAATCTACTATATCCCAATTTTTACCCCTTTGCCTTTTAGACAACCTGAGGGAGTTCTCCCAGATACCACAGGAAGTAGTATTGGATAGGCAGCTTCCCTCCTTCATATAAATTTTCCCCAAATGGGTAACAATCAAGTGTTGACCCATCTTCACACATGGATCTACGGTTGCACAGTCTGCAAAAGTACCTAATTTCAGGAATAAAAGCTGGTCTTATAAAGCAATAGAACATTGGTAGAAGCCAAAGTTCAATATTTTCTACTTTGAAACATGTTTTTATGGGAGGAAGCAATAAAACTGCTTCACTTATTGAATAGCATTGTGTAGCTTTGTTAGAGAGTGTAAGGGGAGAAGGTGTAAAAGCAGAATTCTTGATAACAAAAAAGTGCGCTGAACTCAGATCATCAAAATTTGGTCATATCTTCTGATTTCCCTTTTTTAAGATAAAGCCAAAAGTTACAGGTCCCCATCTTAGAAATTACAGTTTCTGTTTACTCCATAAAAAAAATCATAGCAGAGAAATCATTATTTCTCTCTCCTACTTATGGCATCATACCACAACTTGAACTGAACACTTGTATGGTGAACAGTGGGCTAAGCATCAAAAAATAACAAGGCTGATTTCTTGATGACTTTCATAGAACATTGTGATCACATCTCAGACAGCTAGCCTGAACAATCACTTGTCAGCAAGTTACTACATTTCTTCCTTGGAATGCACATCTGTAAAATATTTACTATCAAAATATTTCTTTAGGAAATTAATTATGTCTTCATAGTAAAGAAAATAATTCCATCGTAATCCTTACTAGCACCTTGAATGTTATTTTTTATTTTTCTTCCAAGCCTTGGGCTCCAACTTTCCTCTCAATGGATGTGGATGGCCGAGTTATCAGGACTGACTCTTTCTCTAAAATTCTCTCATCTGGGTAAGGCCAGCTTCAGACTGCTCAGCATTGCCTGTTCAGTTAAGGCACAAGACTAATACTTCATACAAAATGATCAGACATGTCATAGTGTTTTTTCATCTAATACCTGTCCATTTCTGGAATGTACTTTTGGATCCACAGCTTTTCTCAGTCCACTCACTTCTCATGTCATCTCTTGGCAGTCATGTAACTCCAGATTCCGTTTCTCTTCTGATACTGATAGTTAAGCCACTCTCCCCAGGCAGCCCATTCTTGCAGACACCAGCTAGGCAGACAGGTGCTGGATTCCAGCTCTGTCCCTGGAACTCCTAGGAACTTTTCTCTCTTTTTCCATTTCTCCTTCTATATCTTACCATTCCTGCAGACTCCCTGGACTTTAATACAGAAGAGGAATGATGGCATCATTCTCCAAAAACTATTCATAGGGTTATACTGATCTCTCATCTTCTAGCCCTACAGTTCTTTCAGGTTGTTTCCACCTGCCTGAAAAGCTAAACTGGCTGTTTTCCATTTCCCACAAGTCAACATACTTGATTTTTAACTTGCTTTTGTTTATTATCCTAATAGATATATGAAAGTAATATGAATTCTGCACTGGCAGCTAGTGGATTATAACCCCATTCCTGAGAAAGTGAGGAGACATGCTAAGTTTGATTGCACTTTCAGAAGTGACACAGCAAAAAGGCATGATGCAATTTCATCTTTGTCAAAGATGCATATGAGCTTACTGGTTCTATTTTTCTTCAAAGAAAAACTTCAGCCAATCTATAAAGATGGGTTATAAGAATTGAAGCATGAATAAGAATCTAGTTTATCAGTCTAAATTCCATTTATTCTGCTATACTGAAAGGGAGTGAAAGAGTAAAGCTGTTTGCCACTTCTCATCTGTTTTTCATAAAGCCTGAGCATTCATGATTTTTCATTATGTGAAAACCTATCTTTTTCTTCCCTATGATTCATGTAATCTTTATGGTTGCAGAGGAAGGCTTACAAATGTGGGATATGTCCTGAAGTCTCAGAACCAAGCTGCTACTCTAAGCGTTAAAAACCCTTAAATGTTTTTATGAGTCGAGTATCAAAGTCATTAAATAAATTGCATAAGCCTGGGGCTTAGGGCAGTATTAAGATATAAATAAACTTAAATGCATAGAAGATCCTTACAATGTCAATGAAATGGTTACACATTTTCCCAGTTAAACTACAACTTACACAAAGTATTAGCACATTGCATTTCTGTAGTAACTTTTTTCTTTTTTTTTTAGGTTAAGAATAGGTTTTCTGACAGGTCCCAAGCCTCTTATTGACAGAGTTATTCTACACATTCAGGTTTCAACAATGCACACCAGCACTTTCACACAGGCAAGTACCAAACTGCCAACTGAATTGTATTTAGAAAAGTTAACATATTCCAATTCATAAGAAACCACAAACGAACAGCTTTGCACTTTTGCAGTTGCTGTGCACTTTTGTAGTTTTGTTTATAATAAGCACATACACAGTCAATTCTGCCAAAGGAGAGACCACCATAGAAATTACAGCCAGAGCTAGAGGGTGTCTCAGTGCATGGAAAGCACAGCTAATATGCCCTTAACCCTCAGATTTCACAAATCAAGATTTAAAATACTTTATATCTCTTGCCAGTAGATTCACTTGAAAAACCTCGATGTAAAGCATACATTGGAAGAAGCACTTAGTTTTTTTCTGTTTCTCATTCTACTTTGCAATTAGAACAATACTGGCAGCCCACAAAGACATTACAAAGCAGGCTGCCAACTACAGCCCCTTTATGGTTAGTAATAAGGAAAGGAGTCATTGAGCACATCTAAATATGGCTTCCATCTTCCAGCTCCATTAATTTGTCATAGAGGCAGTATTAAAGCAGAGAGGCTGATATGGGCAGGAAGGTAAAGCAATATACATTGCCTTCCTCTTTCTCCCTGATTACTATATTTAGCTCTGCATCCATTTTTGCCTCCCCCCACCCCAACTTCCAAACATGGCCATGATCCTTGGAGACATCAGTAACATGGACTACAATGGCCTGTTGCTGTTGCCACCTCTGTTTATAAAGGGCTCCAAGAGACCCCACATGCAATTTCTTGCCTGTGTGGAATTTTGGATAATGCATCAGGCTATATATCTTTTGATGTCTGCGGAAGAGTGCAGTTTAAAATATGGTATTGATGATGTGTTTTATTTCTTCAGATTATGATATCACAGCTGCTTCAGCAATGGGGAGAAAAGGGTTTCTTGGAGCATATAGACAGGTAGGGTCATGTCATATGCGAAATCCCATCATCTGTCATTCTGCTTCTTGTTACCTACATAAAACATTCTTCGCGGTAACCGGGTCAGAGGAGGTGCACCAGTATTAGGCCAAATGGGTAAGCCAGGTCACCAAGACTGACAGTATTCACACAAGAGTCCTGAAGGAGCTTAGTGCGAAGTTACAGACATGCCGGTCAGGGCATGTAACCTACCACTACAGACCGACAATCTGCCAGTACACTGGCACATTCATTACGCAGCTCCTATCTGAAGGGAACTCGGGAGGATCCTGGGACCTCCATGTCAGTAAATAAAGTTTTCAACCCTGTGAAAGTGGTAGGGTCTATAGCAAAGGCTAAGATCACTGAGCATGTATCTATTGAGAAGAAGTCAGCATAGCTTCTGTAAAGGGAGTTCGTGTCTCACTAACTCAGTGGGGACTGACCCTCTAACATCCTTAATCTAATGATTGTGGATGCTGATAGAAAGACCTACAGAGAGCAGTGAGGTTCACCTACACTCACTAAACATTGCCATGATCACCATTCTTAGAGACAGAGCACTGGGTTAAGGTCTAACTCAGCAAGGCATTTCTTACATACTGACTGACACACATTTGTTTTTCATTTATTATGCTGGAGGAGCATAGTTCTCTGAGTATCCATGCTTCATTTCAGATGCAGTTAGAACCCCAAGCTTCCTACCTCGGGGGAGTGTGCCACACCGTAGAGGCATGTAACAGGAGTGTGGGCAAAGCGTGGAGAAGGTTCTTACGTTCACTGTAACAGCCACTTCTGTCCCCTGAGCACCTGCCTGTTGTCCATACTGTAAACACTAGCATTAAAAAAAAAACAAAGCAGACGCACCAGCCGTAGCGTTGCCTTCTTTTAAGAATTAGGAGCATAAAGATAGGTTTTGTAGGGAAACTTGGACCACACTTTAGCTCAACTTTCAGCAGTTCAAAAAATATACTCTAAATGCATCTCTTCACTTACCTTCTTCTTGTAGGCTAAAAGGCATCCTTGCTCAAGCCAGAAAGCTGTTCTTCCTCTCAAACTAATGAAAATAGCACTGCAGTAGGGTAACTGCAATACTTTATAACCTTCTAGACTCAGTTGCCAGGTGACTTACTGATGAGGCCCAACAGCTGACTGCAATCTGTTCCAGGTGATATCATTTGGACAAGGATGACTTGTTAGATCATGCTTTTGAGTAGGAGCTAGCCTGTTGTTTGGAGCAACTACATTTTTGTGGTAGTCTTGTCTTACTTATAATTTCATTCCAGCGTGAAAGTAAAATGATAACAGAAAGGCAACTTGCAACAGAATTTGGGATATGGTAAAAACTGCATAATTGAGATTTACCATTTCATGCAGAATGTAGCAATTAGTATAGGCTGAGTCCCAAAACTATATAAGCCTTTGGTAGTGTCACTGTTTTTCTATCAGGTGTAATAAAATACATCCAGAAATCAAAGCTATTGGGTCAGAGAGTACAAAAAAAAATCTAAATGTAAAATCATGCAAAGTACTAGGTATGTTTTCTCTGCAGAGAAGGGAGCACATTTGCATCTGATTTATGAACTCTTTATCAGGCATTTCTCTTGTACCTCCCATTGCATAGCTGTCTCATTTTATGTCAACAAAAGCCGCTGCACAAGACTTATCCATGTTGAAACTTGGGTTAGGGTAATTTTCCCTAGTAAGAGATTGAATCATTTGGTAGTTTTACTTAAAGCGTGAAGGTGATAGGGGATAGAAAAGGGGAAGCTGTCGAATAGTCATGACAGGTTTATCCTATGATTTGCTTTTTACCTTGTGAAATACTATTTCCATGTGTGCATATTACACAAATTCAACCCAAATGCACAAATACTGAGGCTGTGCTTTTGCATACGTATAAGTCCTTTTCTTCAGTATGCCTGTTATGTGCAGTAAATATTGCTAACAGGACTTGTGTCCACTGATATAATAGACAGAATGGATGTAATATGTAAAGAGTTTCCTTGACATATGTAAAGCTTAAGAAGCAGCCACACAAGCACTTCCTATGTCTGGTTGATCAGTGCTTTGTTGCAGACATGGTGAAGCATTCAAGACTTCTCTGATACATACACAAAATTTTATACACACAGTATGCTGTATTGTGCCCATTTAGGATATATGCTTACGTTTCCATTAAATGTGCACTTAGGTTGTTGAAATAGAAAAGCTTTGTTTCTGCCTTTGGAAACAAATGGACTCTGAAGTGCTATGGGAACATGACTTTGAACTGATAATTTACTTTCAGAGTGGTGGAGTTCTACAGGACCCAGAGGGATGCAATGCTCATTGCTGCTGACAAGTGGTTGAAAGGTCAGTGAGTACAACACAGCTAATTACTTAAATTTTTTTCTAGCTATTTATCATCTTTGTGTTCAAGAAAAATCACTGAAGTTCATCTCTTGACTGAAGTGACAGATAAACACTATAAGCAAATTAATGACATTAAATATTAAGCTTGGGACAAATTATCTAGTGCTGCTTTTTTTCATACTTTTCTGGTGGGACAATGAGGTGGTGATGAGAAAAAAGCTCACCACATTACTGTATGAAGCAGTTTTATAAAGAGCATATATTTCACTCCACTATGTCCTAAGATTTTTTATGTTTAAAATCTGTCTTTAAAATCTCTGTCTGAAATAGCCAGATTCAGTAGCCTTAATTTAAAAGAAGATATAAACGATTGATATAGCAGTACCGATAATCATTTATTTGTCCGAAATCAATTTCAAATGTTCTCTTTTGTGGTTAGTCACGGAGCATAGAAAGAATTTGATCAACGATAATGCAATTACGGTTAGTGACTCACTCCTTTTAGTTAGTCTAAGTGGAATCAGCAATAACTGCTTAAGAACTGCCCACCTACCTTAGAGGATACTTCCATGGGACATGGGTACTTGGGCACCACACAATCATTAATGTACTTATTTTTGCTAATTCCAGGTTTTTAGATTTGAAGTATTTCTTTTTCTACATAGCTCTGAACAACCTTGGGTTGTTGACCTAGGTAGGTCCTCTTTGTCTCAATTCCCCAAGTATCAAACCAGTGTAATAGCAGTGGGCTACCTTAAAGTGTATTGTGAGAATATACTTATGTAAAAGACTACAGGGTCTTCATGTTTTCTAGTAATAGGAGCCATAATATTATGGAAGACAGACCTTTATTTTGTCAATATGTAATGTTTAAATACACCAAGGAATAGCTGGAGAAGATGTCAAGTCAAATAAATAGTTTCTTCAAAAATATGTCCAAAACCAGATAAAGAATTCTAGGTAAACAAAAGGTATACAGTAAGTTTGCAAGTGTAATTTAAGACATAAATCCTCTCTAAGCCTTCCCATCTGCCTCATAACTCCTAGGCTCTCCTTTTCTTTGGGGAAGAATCTGTAATCATTGTAACTTAAAGGAAAACCAGTTTGCGCTTTGCTGTGCTTTAAATTGTATTGATAGTCAATGTGATGTTAAGAGAAACTTCATCAGAAAAATTATTTTAGGTTACTTGATCTGAAAGTAATCAACAAGTATAGTTTGTTAATGGTTGGGATTTCTGTAATTCAGAGCAATCACATTCACAAAAAAGCATTGAGGATACTAGCACAAGTGCAGTAAGCCCACACAGATTTGGTTAGGAGTACTTTAAATTTGGGAAGTGGCATCCTGGCTCTGTGGCCTACATTCCCTTTGAGTTCATTGGAGCAACAAATCTACAACATCGCTAAATCTATGATGTATCGGTTAAAGGTAAAGCAGAAGTTTCTTTCTTGATTCCTTTCTGTTTTTTCTCTCTCCAGACTTGGCAGAATGGTACCCCCCTGCTGCTGGCATGTTCTTATGGATCAAAATTAAGGGTGTTTCCGATACACAGCAGCTGATCATGGAAAAAGCTTTGCAGAAAGAAGTATGACCTATGGTTTAAGAGCTTATGATGTTAAAATGAAATGAGGGAAGGATAAAATAAATTTATGGTATCTATCCGCACATATGAACACACATTAAAAAGCAGGGGAACTTGCTGTGCATCATCATTAAGTCTGCAAGTCAGGCATTGTTGCACAGTGACTCATTAATAAAATATTTTCATGTCTGTACTCAGTTGTTGATATTTAATCAGCTTACTTAAATTTAAACCATTATAATATATAGTACAATGTCATGTATACAGCATATATATGTATCTATATGAATGATGGCTGTCCACTATAGCTTTTTAATAACAGAAATTAAGTGTGGTTTTATTTCTACAGTTTATAAGAGCGAGCACTGTGTAGTCAGTAAACTACATCCCGCCTCACTGGTGCTTCTAAACATTGTGATGATAAGCCAGACCTGGTAACCCACCAGCCTAGGTGACCAAAATCTGAGAGCCCCTTATTTTGTTATGAAAAGATTCCAGGTTGCATATTTTTGGCTTCTCATTTTGAAGAGAAGAAATATATTACACCATGTTCTGATACCAGTGTTTCAGCAGTGAGCCTTCTCAAATGTAATTTAACATAATGTAGAAGTGGTGATAACTGGGTGCTAATCAATTTTTCTTAGGTGTTACTGGTTCCTGGAGGAGCATTCAATATTGATAGTTCAGAGCCTAGTTCTTATGTCAGAGCCTCCTTCTCTCTGTCTTCTCCAGGCCAGATGGATCTGGTAAGTGAGATTTTTTTTTTCTACATTCTTATCAAGACAGTTTCTCACATAATAATGCTCCCTTATTTTTACTTACTTTGGTGATTAAGCAGTACTTTTGAAGCAGTATTAGCTGTTTATTAGGCAAGGTACTCATATCCAAATGACCTGAAAGGTACCAAATTTTTAGGACTACTTAAAATTTTTCTGTGTATCTCATACATGTAGAGTCTCACATTTAATCCTCCCAGACATCATTCATAAAGGCTTTACTGAAGTCAGAGGAAGTGTTGATATTTGTTTTAGTATTAGCAGGCATCACATATCTTTTGTTTTTCAGACTTTCCATTCCTGAGATTGAATTACCTGTTTTCTTCCGCGCGCGTGTGTGTGTGTGTTGTCAATCCCTTATAAGAAAGAATAATGGTTTTCTTCCATGCAATTGACATATATGTTGTATTTAATTTCTCAGGAACTAATCTTCTATGTATTTTAGGAAATTTTGGATGCTATTTGGCTGTATCTGTAAAATCAGTGGGAAGAAAGATAAGAGACATTTATTTGTGCAGATTTAATACTTGTTTGATTCAGGTCCTTGAAACAGTTCAATATTTGTAGTTGTACTTTCATTCAGTTGTGAAGGTGTGTAAGAGATAAGTGCTTCTATTGCCTTTCTATTTCTTCTTCTGTATTTCTTCTATTTCTTCCTTCTCCTTTGTAAAAGTAATTCATAACCATACTATTGACAGTCAAACTGTATCTTTTATATGCTTCTCCACTCAACTGTTCTTCCTTTTCTTTCACCCTTGCAGCCTCTAGGCCCTTATATTAAGTTAAAAGAGATACTATTCCAGAAGATCACTAGTAGTATTAAAAGTACAATTGTTTAGTTGCATCTGAACTCCGAATAACCTTTGAAAATCAATATATATATTTTTCTGTTTCAGAAAACTCTGCCTTGTATTTTCTGTCAGAGAAGTGGAAGCTTTGTCCAGTCAAAGCCCATACATGTTGTTATAAAAGGAAAACAGAGAATATCAGCAGAATTTTGCAGTATAAAATACTGAGTTTGTATATGGTTAGGGTAGTTTTAGTAGCCTTACAGGTTTGGTATGCTGCCTATTTAAGTAATGCTGGAATATAAATGTGAACCATATTTGTGTCATTTCAGGCCTTCAAGAGACTGGCTGACCTTATAAAAGAAGCTTTGTGAAAAAGCTAAATAGAGCTCTTGCAGCAATCAAAGTCATCTCCAGAAAATATTTGTTAACATTTGGATTTCATCAGAACACTTTAAAAGCAAGCACAATACAGTGGATGTTTCCTTAGATCGTTTCAGCTAAAAAAGCAAAAAATGAAAGAGTGAAAAACGATTTGCTTAATTTTTTTTGACAGGACATTGCATTGCTAAATTTATTCCAATTCAGAAACATTTAAAATACTCAAAACCAAAATGTTCTGTTTCCTGTCAAATCCATGGTTTTATTAGATTTTAATTGATTTTCGTTGTGGCTTTTGTTTTCCATTTGGGTTGGGAAACAGGGAAATCTGTTACTTGGGAAGTTGCACCTGAGGTGGTCTTAGCCACTGTTACTTAAACCCAACTGATACATTCCTCCAACACCTTATGTTGGAATTGGTTTTGTGTGTCGCTTTCCTTCTTGTCCTGCTGTGTGGCATCTGGTTTTGAAGATGTGAAGACCAGTATTTAATTCTGCTACAGTTTTGTCAGATAAAACTGATGTAAGGATGCTAAAAAATTGAAATTGATCCAGCAAAATTAGGCTGTGATTACAAATAAAACTATTTGGCCTAAGGTCCCTTGCAATTTGCATGGGTTTTGCAGCTCGTTCTCTAATTTGTAAGAGGTTTTCTGATTGCTGCCTTCCACTTCAGTCTGTGAATAATTACTCTGTACCTGTGTTAGAACATCTCTGGTTTGCAAAGGCATGTGAATGTGCTAATAGGGCTGCCCTCTGCTCTTAGCTAATCAGTCAGACGTGTTTGTGAACGGAGAGCATAAGTAACTGAACAGGGGACATCGTGGAATGGACAATACCCTGACACTGCCAGATGTACAAAGCAAGCAAAATGAAAAAATAAAGAAATGTTTTGATCTCTAATCCCTTGGTCATTATCATCCAAACATTTGATACTTGGCAACATATACAAAACCTTCAGAAAGTTTTAACTGTACAGATTCTCCAGGGCTTCCCATTTTGCTTAGTAACTTAAGTTTTATTTACTGTTTGGATGAAAGTGCTGTGGTTTTCCATCAATAGCAGATGGTTGTTTCTTTATGTGCAAGTGTTCAGAAATTCAAAGTAAAAATATGTGTTCAAGGATCCAGCCAATCCTTCAGCAGCTCAGGTAACCCAACCAAGTAAGGGTCAGGCACAGCCTTGCTTAATTGGAAGTTTCACTAGAGTCCTGGTTTTAGTACCAACAATAATTTTCATCCCCTCTTTTCCCTGTAGTCGTAAGTAGCATGTGTTATAACAAACTAGTACAGACGTGTGCCTTTCCCAGCATCTCTCCTATCATCAGGATCATTCCAGTGCCTTCAGCCCAGCATCACTTTTTATCTCTATCTCAAGCCTGTTAATTTAGTCACACATCCAAGCCATCTCTGCACTTTGCAGCTTCTTCAGCAGCATATCTAAACTCAATCCAAATATCAAACCCTGTTCCCGGATTAC
Organism: Haliaeetus leucocephalus; assembly: GCF_000737465.1. Classification (NCBI taxonomy): domain Eukaryota; kingdom Metazoa; phylum Chordata; class Aves; order Accipitriformes; family Accipitridae; genus Haliaeetus; species Haliaeetus leucocephalus. The sequence goes on along the minus strand of NW_010972720.1, from coordinate 745,494 downwards.
TGCGACTTTTAGTCCAGTTGCAGACTAATTTTCTCCAATTTGATATCGGCACATGACGCCTTTCCTCTCAGACCCATTCAAAGTACTCGGTATGGTCCCAACTTGTCTGTCGCTCCTGCCCTCCTTCTGCAAACATGGGGCTGGGTCTGTTGTCCCACCACGCCTCATCTGCAACCCACCCCCCATCTCCAGGTTCCCCTCTGATCCTCCCTGTCAGCAGCAGGAGCAGGGCTGCCGCCGGTGGGCAGGCGGGCAAGCTGGTGCAGTAGATGAGGTCAGCCCCGCCATGGCGTCGGGCTGGGCTTGGGCAGCCAGGACGCACACAGTGACATAGCGCAGGGAGAGCCTGCAGTCCCAAAGCTGCTCTCGGGGCGCCAGCGCTGGCTTTGAAGACAAACGTATCCCTTTTTACACTGATGGTGCTAATGGGGGGCCCAAACTAGCGGTGCCTTCTGTGCAGTGCTGCCTAACGGCAAGTTTTCACGTTTCAAGTCCATTTGTTAACCACGTGTAGAAATTTTGAAAGCTCTGACTTTGCTATCAGTAAGGCAATTTTTATCTTCGGTTCCATTTAGAAAATCATTTTATACAACAGAACGAACTGATGTGTGTTTAATTAAAACAGAGGAATAAATTTAAACATTATTTAAGACTGGTGTTAGTTCTCAGGCAAATGCTATTGTCATCGTCAGATACTTTTGTCATATTGTCATTCAGTCAGACCTGAATTAGAAAAATGTAATCAAAATATCATTATTAAGCAACTTTATATTGTTGTGTTGAATAATACACCTCTTAATTTTCAGAGATCTGAATGTTAATTTAGTTGAATGTAAGCAAAATGCAATTCAATTTGCTACACATTAGATGCTTTTGCTATCAGCTAATTTGAGAGAGTTTGGTTTTTTTCCCTGACTGTGGTGAAGCATCTAAAATTACATTAACATCCTGAGCAATGCAGATTGAACAATGGCAGTGAAATCTTATATGCACATAGTGTTTCCCTGAACCTCTTAAAGCACAGTTTCTGGTCTCCCGGGAGAGAGCATTCGCTGTGATTAAATGTTGCTGGAGGAAGCCGCTTAGAGACAAAAGGAAAAGGGTGGGCAACAGGTTCACACAGAAAGAAATGATGTGGCAAATGAAAGTTTTCGTTTTCTCTTTGTTTTGTCCATCCAAGAGCAAATAATGTCTCTCATTCACAGCTGGGTTTAAGCCATCTGATGTAAGTGACACACTCTACCACACTGGGGAAGAGAGGATACAGAGGAAGGAGAGGGCTCGGTGTGGGAAGCGCATCCTCTGATGCTACCTAGGTATGGGCAGTTGTGAAACTTACAGCAGTGCTGTAGAGAGCTGCCTGACCTGCGGGCAGCTCCAGGAAGGCTGGCTCTCCAGACTTATTTCTGAGTGGGCAATTACCTGCCCATTCTCTTGTTCCTACACTTCGGTTCCACTGGATTTTCAGGCTTTTGACAGATGAAAAACGTGGAGAAATTCTGGACAAATGGCCACTGTATGACCCAAACAATTCTGCTGTACAAGGGACATAAATCTCAACCCACCCGACGCACAACATGTGTGCATGTGTTGTTCCAGACATTTAGACTCGTGCGATGCATCCCACCTCTGCTTTGCGAGCAAGGGGGAGTGGTTCTTCCCTGGGAGAATGGAAGTATTAACTGTAACAACTGCAACATAATTCCTGAACTTCTGCATAAAATACATTTACAAATTTTAGGTTCACACAGGTCATTGATCTGAAGGAAAATATCCCCCTTTACTTTCAAATGAGAGCCCTTCAGCACAGCTGTGATTAATGAGTAATTGAGAAAAAAAATATTTTTATGGGGAATTCATTAGAAGAGAGAATGTATGTGTGTATACGACAGTTCTTATGTTAAACTGTGAGTGTGCAGAGAATTATTTCATCTAATTGAATGTCAGTCCCTGAGCATCAGTGGTGGTGTCCAAGAATTTATAGAGCTTTTGTGGAAAACAGTTTAGTTTGGGGGGATTGTCCCCTAAATCCTGATTGCAAGTTTCATTTTAAACTTCATCCTTTAAAAATCGTTTGCTCTGTGTGGAACCTTGTATTTTAAAACCTTGTGGCTTACAGATCTGCAGTACTTTCAGTTCTGCCTTTGCAATCTGGATTGTGATACACTGGGACAAATATTTAAAAGAACTCCATTGAGCTGTACTGGTGCATGCCCTAATCTGTCTTGTTTTCTTTATTATTTAATAACAGTTTTTGAGCAGTCCACTGTAGGCTGTGTCTTAGATGGGAACAGAACAATTGCAGTGTTTGAACCATAATCATTCTGAATGAAAAGCACTCTGCGAATACAAAGAAACATACATTTTCATTCTTCTAACGTTGCTACGAGGAATGCCAGTACCTCACTTCTCTCATAATGGCTGTGGAAGCTATTGTGTAACCCTGCAAAGCTCAGATATCACCATGGAAGAAGGATAAGGGTCTTTCTGATTCTTTACAAGAATGGATATCCAGAAATATGTTAACAAATCTGACTGCTGCTAGAAGATTCCCTGCTAGCTCTACAGAATTTGGAGAATAGCTTCAAAATTATATTTTCTTTTTATTTTCAACTTATATTAAATCATATCTGGATGGATATAGCAAGTGAATATGCTGTGATGTGACCTGGAAAAAATTAACACGAAGGTATTTCTGTTCCTTGATTTACAGAGAACTTTGAACTTTCTCTAAGTTTGGCTACTAATGAACTTTGAACCTAAAAGGTTCAAAAAATTAAAAATATTTTTCTGCACTTTCCTCAGAAAAATCAGGCATTAACAGAGGTAGAATACCATTGGCCTGGCCCAGGATTTTGGCTCCTGCTTATTATATGCTGGAATTTCTAACCAGATCCAGCTTGAGACACCACGCCAGCGCTAAAACCCTCCTGGTATCCAGGTGCACTAGCAGACTGGAAACTCGATCTTGTCAGCGCACCTCACTGCCAGCCTGTAGCCACCAAGGACATGGTGGAGCATCTGTGTGGCTCCATCATACTGGAATAAGCACCAGAGATGATGTGGCACATCCTGAATTAGTGGTGGGCAACAGCACTAAAGAAAGGACAAGGTCACAGCTTTTGTACACTGCACATTTCAGCATGTGAATGCACACCAGATCAGCAGAACCCTGGAGGAGCAACCACTGCAGTGTCTCTTTTAGGAAGGAGAATGTAACCATCTGTGTAAAGCCAGAATCCAAGAATATAAAAACAAACTATTGTTATTGCAGAAGTGTTTTCTTTTTTCAGCTTGTTACATCATTTGAATCGGAAATCTGCTTATTTGTGTCATCAGCCTGAATTATCACCAGTTTATCTGCATATAAAAACACTTTGGGAAAAACCTATCCATGTTGGCGCCTAAGAGAATACCCAGTTTAACTGATAGAACATTTGCTTTTCTATTGTTATTTAGCCATGAAAATTTAGCAGAAGGTAGAACACCTCTTGCTATGAAACTGATAGCAAAGTTTGATTTTAGCAGTCGTGAACATGGCTTGTTTGCCTCCATTTTGTAGCCACCAGAATGCAGGAACAATTTGAAACACTGAACTTCTTCTTTTTTTTTTTTTTTTTTTACATTTCTCTTTTGTTTAATGTCTTTAAATTAAAATTTATATTGCATCTAGTGAAAGCCGATATTAAACAAAATTTAACTGGGCAAACTAACTCCCTATAGTACTGCTAGTTATGTGTATAAAGTTGCACTAGTGCTAGCCTAGTTATTGCAGGAGTTTTTGGAGTTACATCTGTATTGATGACTTCTGTTTCTGTTTTTCTGGGATAAAGAAGTTTTTCTGACAAGATCAATTTATTTTATTGCCTTATATGGAATCCTCTTTCAATTAGACAATGTATAATTTAATACACTGTCTCCCTGTCTGCGTCTCCCCCAAAACAATAAAGAGGAGGGATGGAAACACCAGGTCAGTTTTCTTGGTGGACTATGTAAAATACTGTTGTCAACACAATTCCAAGAATTTGGAAGACATTACTTAATAAGCAAATAAGCTAGTTCCTGCATCTCTGAGGAAGACTGAGAAGAGTTACTGTCTTAGTATGGGCATAGCCAGTTAAACTGTAAACGTTTTAGGCACCCCACAAACATGAAAGGAAACAGCAAAAAGCCCTTTAGAAATACCTAAGAAAGGAAATACTTAATCACATACTGAAACCAAAAGAGAACAGCCTTGATTCTTACAGATGCATTATTCAGTATTCGATTTTTTCATACCTTTTCCACTTCAAGTATTTAACCCACACTTTTGCATCTCAGTGCACTTTTTTTTTCATCTGGACTTCTTTGTTCAGCTCTTTTCATGGAGGTCTCTAATCTTTCCCTCCACAGGCCCCCCAGGTAACGTATTTTTTTCAATAATCAAGGCCAATTATTTTCCTACAGTTGTCACCATTTTGTTTATCTTTTATTAATTTGATGACCAAGTATGCTATTACCTTATTGTCTGCATTTGTTGTAGGTCACATCAGACATAATGCCATCCATAATTAATCTCTGGCTGGTGGCAAGTATGACCCAAACACTTTCTCATTTAAAGCAGCCAGCATCACTATAGGAGACCAGCACTGAATTTAGAGAGATGTACCTCAGAAGGGTAACTATCAGGAATATAATACAGCCTATATCTTCAAGTAACAGCAGTTACACTAAATGAATAAAAGTGTTATTTGTTTCTACTTCCTAATTGGCATAATAAAATGTTTCCCTTTTTTTATCTTTTTTATTCCTTTTTATTTAGTTATTGTTACTTCTTACCAGCCAGACATACAAATTAGGAACTAGTCATATTTATCAGGAAACTGACTACTTTGTGTTACTCAGTTTAAACTTTTCTATTGGATACCTTCAGGAACTCCTTATTTTTACTCTCAAGATGAATTAGGTTACTCAGCAATAGTATTTTTACGAAGCCTATTACAATGGCAATCTTCTACGGCCACGTTTAATTCGCTCCCTAGCAATTCTGCAATAACCCTTAGATGTTAAATTAGTTTCCACATAATAGATGACCAGAGAGGACTTCTAGAAAGCAACATGCACTGATAATTCAGGGGTTGAACTCTGTGGATATCAGTCATGTTTGCAAGTGGTGTTTGCTGCAAACAAGAATCCCAGTGATTCATGAGTTTCAAAGCCAGAGGAAATCATCATCAGCTTTATAATGAAGGCTATGCATTTTCGTTATCTCTGAGAAAGATAGCCTATCTTGGTTTTAAGGCTTACCATGATGGAAAACCCACCAGAATAATCTATGGGATGAAAGAGCCCTCCATTACAGGGCATTCTCTCTAGTCATGTCACTTGTATGAATTCAACTAATTCCTAAAGCCAAAAGTAAGGGATAAAAACGATCTATTTCAGAAGTCTGGAGCTGCTTTCCTAATTAATGAGTTTTCAAAGACTCTCCGTAGTCTCCTCAAAACCTATCCTAAGCAGGGAAACATGAAATTTCCCTTTTAGACAGGAAGGTTTTGTGAAGTAGATAAGAGAGCAGGTGGGAAATACACCAATGGAGATAGATAGTTTCTATACTGGCAAATCATCATTTGCTGTCTGGTGTCAGAAATAAGGAAATCACATTCAAGCCTTTTATGATTATTACATTATCATAAACCACATAGACATCTGATGTCAGTAGCATTTTATTTAAAAAGGCCATTGGATATGCCTGGTTTGCATCCTGGCAGGTTAGGCCTTGGGCTATTTTGTAAAAGTGGCATTCAGAAAAATGATTTGGAATTCCTTAGCTGTGGTACCAAAGCCATGAAGGTGGGATGGGGTAAAAAGTTCCTACGATCCTCTGTTTTTAAAAGTAAAACTGATTTTCAGAGTAAGTAAAGTAGGGAGTTGAAGTCCTACTGGTTATGTTTGTAAATTAGACTCCCGAATGACCAAGTTAGTTTTTAAAATGGTACTAAAATTCCTAAGACAATTACATGGTTTTGATGTCCTCTTTAATGAAATCCCGTATAAAAGTTTCATGACTCAGAATTGTAAGGGCAAGAGGAAATCTTAGCCACTTTCTTGTGAGCTTCCTGGATGAAATGTTGCAACACCATGACCACATGCACACCCACACATTGCCTCGGAGGTCTAATAACAGTGGAAAAGATCTTTGCAAACAGCTTAGTAGCATGCTCCTACCCTTCTCTCACTGTTCAAAATAAAGTATTGGTGATGCTCAGGACAAATGAAGTGAGAAAAGTCCGGTGATAACAGACAAGAAGAAATGTTCCCCAAAGCCACATACAAATTGTTGAGAGAGACTGACTCTGTTAGAGACGTTTCTAATACTCATTCACAGTGCTAAGCACACTTTCTGATTGTGAAATGGCCTTCTTTCTCAAGGGACAAAAATTTTTTATTTCTCTAAAGTTTATTTATATATTAAGAATTATAAACATCAGGCCGAAATAATCATATATGACTGTGTAACTACTGACACTTCGAAGAATCTCATCGAAAATACTGCTTACTCTGTTTTTTCTCCAGGCTATAATAGAATTCTGCTAATAGCTTTGCTAACATCTTTACCTCCAAACTGGAAATTTAATAGCTGCCACAGCTTGCTACCAGTAACAGACTCACAGAGCATGGAAGACACAATATACTGTGATGAATGAGCTATACAAATGTTTTGCCCCTGCCAAAAACCGAAACCTGCAACAAAACCTGTTCTTTTGCTCTTACGTAGCACTCTTCATTCAGAAAATCAGAGCTATTTTATCCATGCAGCCAGCATCACAGCATTACAAAGCATACAGGGGTATGAAACAGCTTCCCTAAAGGATGTATAAAATGGGCCAGGCACTGCAGTTTGGAAAGAGATTGAAAGTATGCAAGACATTTATAAAACCAGCAACAGCACAGGCGAAACACATAGGGAGTGGTTGTGCACTGTTCTCATAGCAGAAGAAGTAGGGGGGAGTTACTCAGCAGATGCTGATTAAACAGGAAAAGTGTTACATGCACATAGCATTACACAGGACTTTGTGCAGGCTAAATATACAAATGGGTCTGAAAAGGGGATTAAACACAATGATTGGGAACAGGTCCATAAAAGGCTGTTAAACACAATCATCTGCATGGTCCCGATCAGGAGTTGCTAATCCAATGATTGCCTAAATGAGGGAGGAGCTCAAAGGATCACCAAATATTTCCCTATTTCTTATGCTCTTGCTTTGGCTATTGTCAGAGATGCTATACTGGACTAAAAACCATTGGTCTGAACTAGTATGGCAATACAGGTGTTTATGTTAGCTTGTCTCTCTGTTTTTAGCAAGGACAATTTAGGCAAGACAGATTATTGTGTAGGAAGTTAGTGACAGTGAGAATTAAAACCTAGGGACAAGATTTAGAAGTAATCCTCAATTCATGCACAGGCACCAAGTAGTTTACTGCTCAGTAAGTTCAAGCTTTTCTTTAGGTCACATTTTTTTTCCAGTCTTGGTTTGGCTTTTGCGTGCTCAGCTTAAGCCAGTGGCTACATTATCATGCAGAGCCTATATGAAATATCTCATTTCCCCTTCCTAACTGCACTTGAATAAGGATGGAATGAATAGCTGCATTGGAACAACACTTTGGTTACGTACCAGAGGGAAAAAAATCCTAATGGTGTTGCCAAGTGGGCAGAGCGTTGTAAAAGGGTTTGACCTGGATTTCCTGCTCCTTTCTGAGTAACTTCAAATAAGTCCCTTCATTCTCTGTATCCCCATGGGGATAGCAATAGCTACCATGCTTTGTAAAGAACTTTGATATCCAATGCTGCTGTTGATGTTCTCAGGTACTTACATCATCTAATTACTTAGTAGATCCTGACAAAGAATGCAAGTTTATTTGAGAATTTTTTTTTTCATAGCTGCAAACTATTATTATTTTCTTCTAGAAGACGATGATCCATTTCATCTTTTGTGATTCAAAGAGGTAAAAATTCTTTTCTGAATTTACTAGTGTTCAGAGGAGGGGAAGAAGAGAGCAGAAAGATAAGAGTACACACCCCGTCTTTAAGAATCTAAACTAGTGGCTCCTGTATCACTTCCATGCTAGGAGGGTCATCTCTCCCGTCACTCTGAAGGCAATGGAGAAAGACAGGCATGTCCAGGTCAGGAGGCTTCATTGCTCCGAGTCACTCTAGCTGCACCAAAGGCAATTACCCCATCTCTCTCCACCAAGTGCACAGGGAAGACAGTCTCCTGACTCAGCCTCCCATAATGCAGAGTGCTGAATGCAGGAAGGGAGATGCATTTGAGGTAATCCTGTGTTAAATGAGGCAGTTGGATACTACAGGGTTGTACACATGTCTTTTAACTTGCCATAGTGGTTCTCACATTCTCAAGCAGACTGATTTTAAAGCAGCATTTGCTCTAGAAGTCTTACCATGGCAGAGCATCAGCGGTGTCGCTGAATCACAGTGCCTGTCGTTTGTAGACCCCCTCATAAGCTCCTCCTAAAAACATCCCCCTGATTAAAGCCATTGCAAGAACTGGTCCTACAGCGTTTTCATTTCAATTCTATTTGAAGCATAGGGCAGGCAATGGGGAAAAAATCATCAATACATTAACAGTAATTATGAGGGAAAATTAAGTTATTAATATTTACAAAGCTTTTTAAACTGGCTTATTTACTAGATGCTGCTGTGGGAACCCATCTACACAAATGTCAGTTTATGAAGGCTACAATGTACATATCTGCATCTGAATTACTCACATCTGTCAATGCAATTAATCTCTATAGCTGAGGTTTAAAATCGGTCAGATGAATGGTATTTCTAAGGTTCCTTTTTCCTTATGTAGACAGTGACTCGCTTCATTATAGAGGACTATATTTTAGCTATCAAAAGCTCTGTGAGAAGAATCTCATCTTCCATAGTTCTTTTCATGACATTATATTTTTGCTGTTTCGTGTCACACTGGATGTCCTCTTAGAGATGTGTATTAGTGCCAGCCTAGTGGAAGTTTTTAGAAATTATTGCAATATTTTTTGTTTTCTTGGTTAACAAAAGCAGATTAAAATGGTGGGTTTGGTGTTAATACAACTAGCTCATTTATAACTTCATTTTTCCCTTCATGTCTTAGGCACCAATATTTCTGTTAGTGGAATCTGCTATTTTTCCTCCTGGGTAAGCGCTGCTCCAGAATACTGACCAGGAAATAACTCTACAATGTGCACACAGCTGTGGTTCCCAGCACTCTGTGTTATACTTCTCACAGGTACAACACTATTCCAGTCCCATCGTTAAGTCCATACACTCAACCAGTCATCTTTGCAATTAGAGGTACCTTTTAAGAGCAGGCCTAAAGAGTTCACTTTTCTACTTAGTTGAGATTTACTAAAAATAAAATTGGGCCTTTTAACTGATCTCAACACTCGTATTATCAGCACGGTTTTATGAATGCAGATCTCAGAGATCTGAGATTTTTCATAAAGATGAGTGCTGATGTGCAAATAACAAATGCCTTTCCCTTTTATGCATGCCAGCTCCGCTTTCTTGCATGAGGTTAAACAGAAGCAGGGTTACAGAGCTGCCAAAAGGGCATGACATGTGGAAACAATATTGTGCCCATTAAAGAAAATTTTAAAGGAGCAAAGCTTTTTCTGTTAAGCCTTACAGCATTAAGAATATGGTCCACACTAACCGTGTTAGAAGAGCATGAATATGTAGAGCCTTGGGGTGTTCACATTAAATGATAAAATGGGCTGGAAAGCAATCAGTGGTTTCAAACTGAAGTGTCATTCACCACACCGGTGAAGAAGCAGAAAGATAAAACATATTAGCAAGTCTCCAGGTGATAATATTTAGACAGAGCTTAGCCCACAGAACTGCTGTCCTAGCTCTCAAACTATAGACAAGTTCACTAACTGACAAAGCAGCCCTCAAATTATTAAGCAGTAATAATGATACTTCTTTCTTGGGTACCATTATCCCAACTCCTTCAGACATGAAAATGAGGCTTCCTGAAGCATGCAGGTAAGTGATGATTTTGTATTACTATATAGCATTTTCCTCTTCCATTGCTGAAATCGGCATTCGTTACATAAAAGACAAAGTAACAGTAAACGCGGATTTAGATGTAAACTTCCCATTGGGGAGGTCTCCAAACATCAGCTGCTTGGAACATTATCTGTCATTTAAAAATGAAAATTACATCAGGAATTGCTTGACAGTATTTTAAGAAACTGTTTTATCTTTCGTCTTGCATGTTTTAATTACAGGCTCAAAATTTCCTTTGTCTTGAATCTGCCCAATCCCACCACAATCACAGATACAGAATTCAGTTCTCACATAGTTTGTTCCTGGCTGCGTAAGAAGACAAGTCAAGTTTTCAGAAAGTGTCTGATCTGAAGAGGTATTGGAAAGAACAGCAGATACGAAAAAATTATTCCATGTGTTTATGCTGTCAAAGAACAACATACTTTAATTCCTTTAAATTTACTTTTATAGCTCACAAGTTATTTTTACAACTCATTTTATAGAGCAAGTTATCTCAAATTAAGGAACATCTTAAGAAAACTATTGCAGTACCTTAATTCTGAAGTACTGATGTTCTCTGGTATTTAGTAGTAGCACAAACCCCATTTATTCTTTATAATCTTCCTTCAGAGTGCATCTCTAGACTAGATGGACCAAGTGGGCATAGTGCTGCTGAATATGAACAGCCCTGGGTGAACAGATGCATCTGATAATGTCATTCAGGAGAAGTTGTTTATATTTATACTGTGTTCTGGGGCCCTATTTTTTCACTCAGTCTTATCTGCAAAGTAAGATTTTATTTTCTCAACCACACAGTATCAAACCAGATCTGGTTTGCTTTGGTTTCAGGTGATAAATAAGTCAATTGCTACAACAGCTATAGCTTAAGGAAGGTGGGTTTGCACTTGTCTATTAATTACCTTTATTATTCACTGAAATTATGTGCTCACCTACTTGAGGGACCACCTTATTTCAAGGGCTTTTCAAGTGAATTTACAAGCAGGTTGTACTTTTTCAATTCTTGTCTTTGTCTGCTTTTTGATACTGAGCTCTGGCAAGTATCATCTGTTAATATCTAACAGCATGGTTTTTAATCAGAATGCATTTCAGGACCCAGGTTCAGCATTTACAAAACAAGTGGTTCCTTAACAACATATAACGCTGTTGCCAGCCCAAGTATTGTGCTGCTTTGCTCTCTGGTTTATACAGAGATGAAGCAGCTGAAAAAAATGATCGAGATAAGGGTGAAGATAATCAGGGAAAGAGAAAACATAATTAAATGATTTATGGGAAAAGTTCCAAAAACATAGAGCAGAACACTAGCATCCATTGCAGTATTTCTATAGCAGAAAGGGGTATGACGTTTTTCACCAATTGATTTGTGAGCAATGTATTACATGTATTGAAAACAAAGGAGTCATTATCCTATTAAGAAGAGAGAGGAATCATCCTACTGAGAAGAGGAAGAAAAAGAACAGAATACTGAGAGCACAGAGTATCCAGATGATGGGAAGCTTTAGAAACCCCATCAGTGAGCCATAGCCAATGTCGTGAAGCCTGAAGCGAGGCCATGCAGGGTCTGTTTCATAGGACTGTTGAAGTGAAAAGGTATGCACTCTCTAGGATGTGTAACCTGTGAATAGGGTTTCTTGAATTTATGTTCTAGTTTTAATTCTCCAGAATATTTTCAGAAAATTTAGCAAATGCCTTCATGAACCTAAGGACTGGGCTCACAATAAAGCAACGGAACTTATCCAGCTAGAAAGCAATACACAGGATGTCCAGAAAGATAAGCTAGATTTCTGCCCCCTGAAGCTTTTTCTTACTTCCCCCAGCAGAAAGGAAAATTATCCCTTTTCAAAGTTCTTATAGAAAGCTGTTGCCTGGCACTTCTGGATAAAGCAAGATGGAGAGACCAGTTCAGTACATAGTGGCTTTATAATGTATAACCTAGTTTAAACTGGAGCACATCATAAGACTAGGATTTAAAATGTCATGAAACTCCATCCTTTTCCTCCCGTACAAAAGGTAGTCTGATACAAACCACAGTGAGGACTCAACCTCTGAACAATGAGAGACAGTTGCTGGCACTGCTGAATGCACAACTTTCTCCAGCAAGGTCGAGGATGTGCTGGAAAATTTTGCTGCTATAAATTTTATTGACTTTCAGTTTCTGATAACACTAAGTGAAAGCACACTGAACTCTGGCGTTGTGCCACGAGACACTAATTTATTCTGACAGCCAAACCCCTCAGTTTGCTGAGCCACAGAAAACTTGCAGCAATAAGTCTGTGTAAATGAAAGGCACCTTTTGTCAATGACAAATTTGTGATGTAACTTTGACCAGACTTCAGTTTCTTTTCTGTCCCTCCTATGGGGGAATATAACCAGAATGTAACTCCAAGAGATAAATATTGGTTCTGCATGTGCAGGTGTTAGAAAACCCTCCAGTTTGCCTGGCCTGTAACCATTCCCCAATTTCCCTACTGACTGTATGGTGAGAGGAATAACACAGGTCCAGGAGCAATATAATTTAATTCTACTGGTTCTTGTTACACTGTCATAGACCACACTACCTCTTCTCTGTCAGTATTCTTCGGTGATATGAAGAAAATGTAGAATATAGCTCCTTTTTAAATATAGTTTCCTTTTTGCTTGCAAGACTTTGATTTCCTTATGACAGAGGGTGACCCATATTACATTCTTCAGTAGGAATAGGTAAGTACTTGCTTGTGGTTTTTAGTATTCCTGTCATGAACAATTTTTCTTTCATACGGAACAAGGTATTTTCATCTGCCCCAGTTAAAACATGCAAATAGTAAAACATATTGAAAGAATCCTTTGCTTTAAATATATTTTGGCAGTTAGAGACCACCCAAGCTGTCATTCACCAGTGGTCAAATCTGAGCCCACAAAACCCACTTATACTATTGCAAGAGTGAAACGTATACAATTGTACATATGCAAACTCAAGAACCGCTTAAACTCACTGGTGCTTATGTTTGGAAAGTACAACTGCTGCGGGGACCTGTGCAGAGAAAAGTAGGTGGTGGGTGCTGCTCCTATCAAGCTGCCTTGACAATTCTGCTGGTTAACACAATACTCACCTGTAGCCCCAGCAGTGCACTTGACAGTGGGCGGTCAGTAACAGGCACGGTAAGGGATGCTGAGTGCACCACTCCCTTCCTCAAAGATCCCAGCAGGAGAAGTTGGCCAAGCTAGCTGGAGAAGGAGAATTTCCATAGACTCATCGCTGAACTTGCCTTAAAATTCAGCTTCCCTGGAGCTCTGCTCCCACAGATATTAGCTCAGCACAGTGAGGTTCTTCTAAGCTTCACCCGACCCTCCACAGAGATACAAAGTCAAAGAGGTTGCCTCTTTACAGTACCCTAGAAAAGCCATCCAGGCTATTTTTGTACCATCTAGGCTATTTTTAAATGAATATTAAAAGCCTAAGACACTATTTTTTCTTTCCATGAACATTGATGGTAAAGTGGTCAGGTTTAATTTTCTTCCCAAAATCATCTCTGCTGGGCAAGCACAACTTCAAAATGTTTTCTCATATTACCAACTTCCAGAACATGTTCATGATTTCTGTACTATTCAAATGAACAAAGAGCTTCAAACCTTCAATAGCCTTTGCTGAGAAAATGTTTTAAAGCTGGAATGTCATGTGCTGTGTATAGCAAACCTCCAATTACATAGCTGAGATCAGTGGAGAAGCAGTGCTTGATTACACAGAGCTAAGAACATCTTCCTTCTCTCCCTGACACCACACTCCTCAGCAGTACGCCCTTTGCAGTGCTTCAAAGTAGAGTGGCTGACTTTGAGTCCTTCTCCCTGACAAGTCCCTGAGGAATCAAGCACTGTTCTTTCTTGATTCACCTATGAGTGACCACAGAGTGGCCTCTTACTGATTATACTTTAAAAAAACAAATCAGTAGATTTGTGATTCCTTTGGGGCTCATCCTTGGCAAGCAGGCTTTATATTTACTTAGCACAGGCAAACACCAAATAGGCATCACCCCTCAGTCTATCAATAAAATCTTACACTCCATGTGCATGATAACTCCTTCTATATTTAATTTTTACTTGTAATGATTGATGATAAGTAAATTAAGGCAGAGCTACTTCACATAATGTGCAATGCGCAGATGACATAATAGGAGACAATAATTTAACCCACAAAGATCCACTGATTTCAAGTGCCATGACTCATCAGCTTCCCAAAACATGATGAAATCTACCTAACAGATTCTAAGAAAGCAAAACCACAGTCTAATATAAACTGCTGCAGATCATACACATTTGATTTGATGCTTCTTCTTTTTCTCTATGCACAACATCAGAGCAAAAGTAGGGAAAAGTACCTGTTTTCAGGTAAGAAGGTGAACTATCTCATGCCAGGACTCACAAGCCCAAATGGATGTAGGCATGCAAACTGTTGGCAGATGCAGAAAAAGCATTTTAGTTCTAAGATGCTCTTTACAAAAAAAGGGTACATTTACCTCATAGTTTAAATATCTTTGTTCTGTAGTTTGGCACATTGAGACACAAAAATAACAACTTGTCCAAAGTTCCTGAGGAAGCCTGTGGTAAAGATGGAAACCTAGACCTTTTGACCTTCAGTTCTCTGATTCAACCATAAGACCTCCCTTCTCCATGTAATCAGAGGGGTGCATTATAGACCGAAGTCTACCATAATCTACACTTATAGAACACATGTAATGTACAACAGAATTTGACATTGTCTTTTATCTTAGTTTTAGATAATACTGTGAGAAACAGCTGTTCCCCAAGGGTTGTGCAGCTCCATTGCCAGATGCCAGCAGGCTGGACAGTTTCTCCAGTGATCAGGCAATAGCCAGCTGCATTTTTTTTGCCTGGTTGCTTCCTCCCAAAGCCAGGCATTCAATTAACTCATCAGTTGTCACTGGTCAGCTATGAACTTTGTTCTTTTTTTTAAAGCTTGCATGAAAAAAAAAAAAAATCAAAGGACTTGGGGAAAAATATAGTAAGAAGAAGCTTCATCTAGGATAGCACTTAAAATCGATTTCCAATGAAATTATGGCTGAACATGACAGGGAGGGTAGTAAGGAATGACGTGTCTGTGACTGACTCATGTCTTTGCTGTTCTTTGAAATCAAGAACATTGATTTTTTTATACTTTTACTTGGGTTTGCTTCCAGCGTCCTGGGATTCCCCAAGGCCCAGAAGGATACAATGCTTGACACACAGGCAAATTGCTGAAAGGTCAGTGTGCTCAGTGCACATTGGTAGCACCTGTGCTGCTGCTATATTTGCCAAGATCCAAGCAAATTCAAAGAAGAAAATTATATTTCAAGAGTGTTTACCTGCAGTTCTAGCTCAGCCTTCTGAAAAATACCCATCACTGCTAACCTTTGTTTATACATTTGTGCAGAACAGTCCACATCAGTTTAAACAGGCTTGCATCTGAGTTTTTCCACCCTTTCTTTTGCAGACTCACTCTAATTCTAAGTACAAACCTAGCATTTCCCCTAACCTGGTGACACTGCCCAGTCCCACATGTACGAACATCACCGTGACACAAACTGGCGCTGACACCCAACATAGTCTGGCCAGCTCTGCATAACCTGCTTGTCAGCAACACTTACTGGCACTAGAAGAAGCAAATCCCAGCTTGTACCCCAACCCTAATACTAATCTTTTCCCAAACCTTGCATTTAAGCCCCAGAGCAAAAAGTGGCTCGGAAACCAGATTTGGCATCATTTCTTAAGTCAGTCTGATACAAATGATCAGCTTAGCCTTGACTCAACATATATCCCAATCTCACCTCCGCCCTTTTTCAGTGGAATTTCCTAGCCTGCCACTGCCCTGCCAGCCAAAACACACTACAGCAGCTCCATTTCCCTGTGCAGACACTCTCCTTTATCCTGGAGCTTTGTGAACTCGAGCCCCATCTCTAGCTCCAGCTATTGTACCCCACTTCTTTTCCCAGACATGTTTTTGCCCCATACCTCTTCTAGGCCAGCTAGAAGCTACAACTAGGATTATGGTGGAGTTTCAGATTACTTTTTAGGTTTGCATAAATCATGGTTTTACTCAGTCTGACTCCTCACCTTCCTCCCAGCCAAAGCTAATCATAGCCTAAAAACTGCTTTAGGATCCCAGCATAAACGCAGCTCAGTGCTTCACGCCTGAACTCCGAAAAAGCTTCCCTGGTAACCTGCTATGAGCTCAAGCTTTGCCTTGTCTCTTTTATCTCTGGAGGTCAAACCCTACTTTACCCCACCATGCTACCCAGTGGCCCAACCTCCCATCTCAGACCTCATTTCACAATGACACTGGACAGCACCACCTCTCAGTTTAGTTTAGTGGGCCCTGTTAATTACTGTTAATTATTACATGACTTTATAAATTTACATGAACAACCTCTAATTCTATGCAAAATCTGTTTACTCTCACCAGGACATGTAATCTTAATTGGGAAAGAAATACACAGCCAGGAGTACCAGCATTTCAGATCTGCCTGCCTTGCAGAAAACTGTCTTTTATTAAGGCAGAAGCAGTGCCAAGAGAACTTCAAACACATTAAAATGCTCAAAGCTTGACAAGAATCAGAGGTTCTTTAAGTCTGTATGAAAATTAACTTATTTTTCTTGCAGTAGGGATACAGTGATGTTTTAGAGATGAGACAATGTCTGCTGTGCACGTGTACTGTCTCGTATTACTCTGGATGCCACATTTCCACTTACATTATCGTATCAGAACACATTATTAACTAACTTAAAGGTAATAATTGGAAAGGTTTTATAAGGCAACATGATCTGATAACAAATTGCCTTTTTTTGTTTTGTTTTCTGCCTACATCACAGCAAGCATCTAACAAGACAATTCTAACTAAGAGCAGCTGGTAGTAGCTGCAAATGTAATCTGTTAGCAGCAGTGGTGAGCCACATAATGAAATGAGGGAAAGGTGATGCAGCCTCTGCCTGTCTTTGGAAGTGAGAGTCTGCATATGTACACTTACACACACATAGAGCCAAACTGCGTAGAACAGGTTTAAATTAGCATAATCTTCTCTGGCTTTAAACTTACAGATCAGACTCGCTGTAACACCTCACCAGGCTACCAGAAATTAGCCTGGCAGAGAAGCCCTGCAGCACAAAGTCATTTCTGTACAGAAGTGGAGGCAGACACTAAGGACTACACACAGATGAACTCCAGGACCATTTTCACAGCTTTCTGAACATGAGAGTTAGGGAGATTTCAGCTGGGAGCCCATCCTGAAAGGGACACCCTCCCACGCATCTTCAGTGAGCTCCTCGTACAAAAAAGTGGAATAGACAGAGACAAAGAGCAGAGAGCCTAAATCATCCAGGCCATCAGAGACTATAAGTGATACCTGCAGTTTTCCCAGAAGCTATCAGAGAGCAATGTGCAGGCAGGAGCTAGGCAGGTAAGCCCATCAGACTGCAGCACTCGCAAGGCAGGAGACTCATCTGCTGCAGGAACGTCACGGCGTTCCAAAGGCAAATCACCCTCTGCTCTGCCAAGGGTTGTCCTGCTGTCTGTCAAAGGCCAGCGACTGGAGGCAGTTCCAGTGAAATCTTTTGCCTAGCGAGGATATAAAAGGTGTTCTGAGCACTGCCAAAAGCAGGAGCCTCGCAGAGAAAGAAAGAAGCACCTGGAGGCACCTAACTTTGGAGTCACTCTGGTGATGGGAGGTGACTCCACTCCGCTACATTCATCTCTCCTGAGGTAAGTCGTGACTTCCAGACAAAGCATAAAAGATAAGTTAATTAATTTTTTATTTTTTTTTTAAATCCAAATTACTGCTTTTGGCAGAGGAAATGGTCAGTAACCCATAAACCCCTGCAGCTTGTGCTCAGAACAGGAAAGGAAAGTTTTATGCCTGTCCTACTGCCCTGGGGCCACAAAACTGCTTGCCTCGGCGTTGGCATATATAATGAGCAGTGTCTGAAATGCACTGGTAAGGCAATTGAATGCTGGTTTGCAGACTCTGAGCTTGTCTACAAGCTGTGTAGTACAGAGTACAGTGGGTTCATTTCCTTCAGGGAAATAGTTTTTCACCTGATAAACTGTAGGGGTAGTCTCTCTCTGTAGGGCAAATAAGCTATGCAAGGCATGTCTCACTAAAATTTCTCGCATGGACTTTCCTTTTTAAGAACTGCTATAAATATTAAAACTATTTAGAAGGATTTCTAACTGCATCAAACAACCCTGCAGTTGAGATTTATGTTCACAGCATAAGTTTACTCAGAGGTAATTATATGAGACATGTATGTTCCCAGGAAGTTGTTTCATGATGCTGTCTGTTTTATTTAAAAAATAATTGGCATGCAAAATTGACCTGGTAAGCTGGGCTTTCCCCCAAACACTGTTTATCTTCTTTGACAATGAACAGAAAATGGACAAGAATGAAATAAATCCTCTGAGGGAATAATTACTATTCAAACAGCTGCATATGCTGATAATCAGAATGCATTACCTATACAAACTTGCTAGGAAAAAAAACGAGGGGTCTAAAGTTCTCCCTAACATGGACTCTGTCAATGAGCCTGCAGCCCACCACTTGTGTAAAAGCAGATAGTAGCAAATTAAGTTAGCAGGCCTCTCATTGAAAGGTGCTAGCTGCAAATAGGCTGTCTGGAAGGAGTATTATTTCAAGAGGATGCATAATTTTAAAGTTATGGCTTTCACAGTGAAATACAAGGCAAACTGGCACCATGATTTGCTGCAAACATAATGATTTAGCAGCAGGCACAGATCACATAATGAAATGATGGAAAGAGGCAATGTACCAAGCTGCCAGGCTCTGAATATGCGTCCAGAGGGTCTACACATGCACCCTTGCATACACACATATATGCTGCACAGAAAAGGATCAAATTAGTGTGACCATTACCAGAGCAAATGAAGGCAGCATTCCTGCTTTTCTTTACCTTTTGTGCCAGTATACATTTCGTAGTAATGGAGGATAATTATGCTTTTTAAGCTATTTTAAAAAAATATTTAATTTTTAAAAAGCATTGATTAAGTTATGCTGAACTGCGTACATCACTGATTTGGAATGAACGTTGATTGACAAAGGGAAACCTAGCCCAGGCTCCAGAAAAAGAAAGAATTGCTTGGTCATCACATAAAACATGGCTGTAAAAAAATTGTGTAGTAAATTACCCACAGTATCTTGCCCATCTTGAAGCTACTTTCAGTATGACAGTGTTGGAGAGTTGCAGGATCAATAAAACATTCATTTTATATCTTTTCTTTTGCCAGACTTGGCAGAGTAGAACTGTCCTTCCACTGGAATGGTTTTGTGGATTACAGTTAAGGAATCCTCCAAAACACAACAGCTGATCATGGAGGAAACCACGGGGAGAGGGGTAAGTAAGAACTATCCACTCAGGGGAAAAAAAAATTATTCCACAAGTAGTTTTGCCTGTATTGTGAATTTTTGTTGTTCTGAATATGCTGTGAGTCAAGTGATGTTTTCTTTCAGAAGACAATCAAATTTCAAGGGGTGGGAAGGGGGAATAACATGGTTATTATAATGATTTGGATCTGATCCATTATTTGCACATTGTTTCCTCTGGGAATGTAATATCATAAAATTCCATTAAATGAGATGGACACAGAAAACGCCTACAAATAAAAATGCTTGTCTCCCCAGGCATGTATAAAAGCCAGGATGGGTGAATCTTTGTACCAATCTCTCTCACCTACTGACAAAAAAGCTTCTACCAATTATTTTACCTGAGTCTTTGCAGAGGTAACGTGATTAGCAAGTTGCAAGAAGTATCACCGCAGAGATAACAAGATTAGCAAGGCTAGGGTGTGAACATTTAGCAGTTTTACAGTTTTTACACTACAAAATGTAAAACACTAGAAAAAGTATGACTATGGTATTATAAGGACACCATCAGCCTGGAAGATCTTCTGAGCGACCACACACGTATTCAAAAATGCTGTCTCCAATAACAGCATTTCCACTGGCTTCTTTCAGCCCCAGTGAAACCTGGCCTGCACCTTAGATATAAGTATGAAAAATGTATTTACACAGATTATGGAGAATTTTAAATGGTGTGGGCTTGTTGGTTCTTGGAAGGCCGGAAATTAACTTATTGATTACTTTTTCTTTATAAATACTTGGGAACATTATGCAATTTACAAACATTATGCGAAAACCAAAAGGAAACTATGGAAAAGAACCCAACCTTTAGAGAGGAGAAAAAAACCCCAGCTGTTCTAAAGTCTATGAAATATCCTGCCAATAGTCTTGGCTTTCTTTCCATCTTCAATTTTTATTCTAATGTCAATTACACTTGTAACCAAGCCATCGACTTACTTTTTTCCAGGACAAAACCAGATACACATTCCTAATCCTACCATGACTGTGAATCATTTTTCAATTAGCAAAGGGACTTTACAGGAGTTTTCTAGGTCTGCAATACATCCTTCTTCACTATTGTGAATAACCACACAATAGTGCCACAATAACCAAAGTGGCACCTAACTCTTCCTCCACTTCTGAACAGGAATGATACTTCCACAAAACAGAAAACCCCTCAGTTATTTCTGTGAATAGTTGTATGGGTTATTTGTCAGAATCTAGCCCAAAATGCTTGCAATTACTTATTTGAAGTTCTGTAAGGCTCAGATTAAGCTTCTGACACAAGGAGGCATGATCTCCACAGATGGCAGAGAAGGGACAGTTCTTATACCTAAGCTTGTCAGAAAAAAATATGAGAGTGTTGTGAGGAAAACTAAAGCTGATGACTAAGATACTTAATTTTCACCCTGCTGAATCCTGTTAAATCCTCCTCACTTTTGTTTGCCTTCAGATGGAAATGATTTGTTTTAAACAACTGATGAGTGACCAAGTCATAGTAACTGACACTTAGTCCCAGTTGCACTGCACCACTGTCAAATATTTACATGCATTTTCCAATCATCTGCCAACTGAAATGCAATTAATAACTTTTTTTTTTTTTTATGTCCTCACTGGAGTTGGCTTGCATATCCATCACAAATGCATTCATTTACTCTAAATATGCTCTTTGGGTTTTACTCATTTAAATGAAGCAATTATATTCTTTCCAGCTCCCATTAGCCGTGATTTCTTCTGTCCATCAGCCTAGAGGGTCTGTGATATCCCTTTAGTTAGTTATAGCCTATAATCACATCTGACATTGTCATGACATTATAGCCAATTCTGTTCACTTTGACAGAAGTCACAAAGACCTAAGAAGTGGTATCCTGAACAAAATCAGAAGCTGCATTGCTTCTGCTTGTTGGAGACTACAATAGTATTGGAATGCTGGATAATACACAGTGTAGGCATTTTCACAACATGCCTACTACATAGATAAAATCTTCATTTTACAGCTGGGAGCTTAGGCAGTAAAATCCAGAGTGGATCATAATTATTATTCACTCCTAGGAGCAATGCCTCTTTGCTGCACAAAGGGATCTGCAGCCTTGTGCTGGGAACCCTACAACCTGATTGAGCAGATGATGGCTACAGGGGATGGAGCACATCCCCCAGTTAGCAGAGGTGGTTTGCCTTGACACTGGTAGCAGTGAAGCTACATTAGAGTGGTGACATGCATAAACTGAAAGAGAAGGCTTGTTAGCTCAGGGGTGGTACCATTCTAGCAAGGCTGGCTATCTCCAAGGTCTAAGCTAGAAGCTCTGCTTGGTAGGTTTGAACTCTCAAGTCTGCTCAGGCAGCTGACACAGCACACATGAACACATACCCTCCTTTCCTCTGCCGCAGGAATGCTCTGAAAATCCTTACTGGCTCTCACCCTGTGGGTCAGAAAGTCCAGGGGATGTTTGGGTGTGAGAATCAAAGTGGTCGGTAGTAGCTGAGCCAAGGTATTGGAGATCTCAACAGTTCCAGATGGGTAGCAATGGACTAGTAGCCATTCACACAGTCAGCCAGCCCAGGCAGACAACAGATTTTTCTACACTGACCAACACCAGCTTGCATCCCAAAAAGCCAGATAATGGCACATGGTTAGCTTTCTCTCTACCTAGTGGACCCATCCAAAATGCCACCCATCTTTAACCCCTCACTAATGTGTGGTTATTTTCATTATTTGTAAGCAGTCGAATTAATTTTTACAATATTGGTAAATTCATAATTGTTAATGCCTGGTGATTTTGAGCTCTACAGATTATTATTGCAAAGTTCTCTGAGCTGTTTTGATGCAAAGCGTACAGTGCAGTGAGATGAGCAGGACAGCACCCAGAGACAGCACTGGGTGTCTGCAGTGCCCAGCTCCATTGCTCAGAAGGCGCAGAGCAAGATCACCCGTCTGCCCAAGGGAAGGGAGCAAATGCAACATGACAAATCAGTGCAGTTTTCCTGATATACTTCACTGCTTCCATGTGCTTTTCTCCAGAGCTGAACCATCTATTTCTAGCTCATATACGATTTATGCATCTCACCAGATAGCTTTTAGACACCGTCGTGTTTGCTGATTCCAGATGTTGGAGACTGTCCCAGGCAAGAAGTGCTGCCCATTTCTCCCTCGCTCCCTCAGACTGATTATTCAGTTCATTTCAGAGCAGGGTCATTTCAGACACTGACAAATTGTTGTATTAAAATACAAATTCTGAAGTGTAAGACATCAGCCTATATGCCATCCTAAACAAGCGAGTCAAGTCAATCGTGACTTGAGAGAACAAAGCCTCAAATTGCCATCAAGTGGAACGGCATGGAGGGGAGCAAGATGGAAAGCTTGCCTGGGGTTTTCAACGTGTGAAATGACACTACTGCTTAAAGTTCCCTACAAGCGCAGTATTACAGTTTGATATTAGCAGTCAGTATATTAGTTGCTGGTATTTGGATTAAGTCAACTCCAGCTTCTCTTGTTTTACAACATTTGTTTTATCTGCTTTTTCCTCTACTTTCAACAGCAGGGTTTTAGGACACTATCAGAAACTGTAAGATAAATTGTATGAAGAAATCAAACCAAAATTCTCTTGTGAACTGGCACTTTTTGAAACCTGCATTTATTAACGTATAGAAATTGTGGCTCTAATTTCACTGAGACATCGAAAAAAAGTAACAATCTTACCTTCAGTAACTATGAAGAATTGCATAATAACTCCAAAGAATAACACTTTACACAGTATATGGAAACAAAAGAATATCCATCAATAACATCCTGAAAGTATCTCTGTAACCTCATTATGAATCTACTATCCCCATTTTACTGGTGTATAAACTGCAGCTCAGGGCAAAGAGTTTAAGCAATTTGCTCAAGGATACACCCCACCTTACTGAGAGCCCAGGAGTTCAGAGCATCCAGCCCCCTGGACGTGTGACTTAAGACTATTGTTACCTCTCAGTGTGACCAAAGCGCACAATGATTCTGTTTCCTTTTTAATAAGTGTGTTTATGCTCATCAACAAGCAGCCCAAGAACCCCAATGAGAAAGAAATACTGACTGCTCAGCAGTGTCACTACCATGTCAGTCATAAGGTTTGTAATACTAAAGAAAGTGGCTGCATACATCCAGTGGCTTCATATACTTTTTCTAGTGCTCTGAAATATGAAAGAGCAGACCCAAAAGGATGAATTCTATATTCCTCACATAAATCTGAGCATTTGCAATCCTCCTTGCATGGCATGTGAGGGAGAAGAGAACCAAGAGAGCAGTCCGCAACCACCCAGCAGCACCTCTACTTAGGTACCTCCACACAGGACCTAAGCAAATCTAATGCGCTTGACCTTACATTCCACAGAGAAATGTCACCAAAGTTAAATCTCTTTTGCAGCACAGAGTCCCTTTTCCTTAACATCTTGGTAATAATAATGTTGTTTCAAAAGAAAAAGTTTAGTTTTGAAAATGTCTTCATAAACTATTTCCAAACCAACAAATAACAGGAAATGCCCACTCAGATGAACTGACAGTTCGCTTTATCTTTATAAGAATGAATGACATTTGAGTGAATAACCATTTAATTTTTACATTTTAAAAGTCTCACTTGACTTTAAAATCAATAGATATTACAGCTAATTCATTTTACCACCAATTTATATTTTCCAAATAACATAAGAAAGGATAGAGTACTGTTTTTTCTAATACATCTTGATTTCCTATCTAATTTTTTTAAATAACAGATATACTATCAAACAGTTTTCTCACTTTTTATGCTAAAACACTGTTTGATTTTATGAGCCATCCTGTACACATGTTAAGTTACTCTATAGACTGTGATATTTTCCAGCAGTTTCATACATTAGCCTTCTAAAGTGATTAAGCTGTTCTCTGGACTCCAGAAATAAACTCCTCAAGCAAAATTATGTATCTTTCATCGAACAATAAACACCAAGAGTGGAAGTGCTTTATTTTTCCAGAGCTGCAAATAGTTTCAACAACTGCTTGTCATCAGTACATGGGCTATATATATCATGCAAAGAGAAACCAATTACCCACATATCAGTTCATGTGCGGTGAAGAGAAAGCCGTGTGCTCCTGTTGCTGTGAGGAATCAATTATCTTGAATTACCTATTTGCTTGAAATACACAGCTACATCTGCCACCGAATACCTGATGTGGATAGCTTGAATATGCTCACCCCACCACACCTGTGAGGTGGCTGGACATGGCTCACACCAGCTGGGTTTATCCAAGATGACTCCTGGCTTGTAAGTGCATGAAGAATGGGGGAAAGGGCATCTGGGGGTGTGCTACTCCTGCCACTGCGTTGCTTCCCTCCAGAGCATCTCCACTGTAAGCAAGAACAGACACCATCTTCCTCTTCAGAGTGGAGAGACAACTCACTGCTACTCAGTGCAAGTGCTAAAGGTGATGGGTATTTGGCACTAATGAAAATAAAAGACAGAATAAAATTCTACAGAACACAGAAGAAACACCAAATATACCCTGTTTGTTCTGCCAGTTGGAGTTATTGTGGTTACCCTTTCCTGACCATGCTCAATGTATTCACAACAGCCATTCCCACCTTCAGAAGTGGAAGGGTTGCTGGTGGGAGGCTGGGCAGATGGATACTCTGCTCTGTTCTTCCTGTTTTTCAAAGAATTTTAGTACATCTATCAATTCTGAAAAGTACATAGGTAGCTTTCTGCAGACAAGAATTACCCTATTTAACTCTGCAATAATTAATATTTTTGCAGTCTATGAGTCTTGGAATTTCTTGCAATTTTATTTATTCTAGTAAATGGTACCACTTTCTCCCTCTAAGGCAATCTGCCAGTATCTGTTAGGATTTCTCCTACAGTGTCTCATTAATGCAGGCTTGGGAACAATGAGAGTAGGCAGTACAATCAACCCATGTTGTAGACAAAAGGAAAGTTTTATAACGCATAAATATCACAGCCCTGTGAAATGGATTGTGAAAAGGAAGAAGCAGTTTTAATGAGCTTTTAAAAACTGTGAGAAGAAAAAAAGGAGGTGTGTGTGCAAAAAATACATGTTCTGCATAGAGTAGACAGTAGCTGGTCTTTCAGGAGGTGAAATGCAGGGGAGATGGAAGAGATTTTTGCTACTACTGCCCCACACACTGTATCATGATGTGACAGGAGAAGCTAAACCAGAATATTTTTGGTTCCCTTTAGGATCTAGCCATGACTGAAATTGTCCCGCTTTTGTTCAATACATCCTTCAATGTAACATGCAGAGATGCATTGCAGCTGGAGGAAGAAAAATAACCCAACCCACATGAGTTGGCTGACTGCATGAAAGAGACGTGGTGTTCACAGGGGGGTAGAACAATGTCACAGTACCTTGTCCCACCCCATCCCACCCTTCTCTCAGCCTAAGTACCAGCACTGCTAGTTCAGTGCTGAAGCAGAAAATTAGAATCGGTTTCATTGGCGATCACCAAAATATCCGTCTTTTTTGTCTTCTGATCGGAAGCAGCTTGAGCAGTTCCTGTGACCTCTCCCTGCAAAACTACCCCTGTTTATGCCTAACGCAAAGATTCTTCTGCAAAGCTGAGAGGCTGACCCCACCAGTCCCATCCCTGACGCCATACCTTCTGCAGTTCATCCCATTTCAGTCCTAGATAAATGATATTCCATGTCTGGGGCTTTAAAACATTGCCATTTAAAACTGCTGTCTAGTATAGTGTAGGAGACAATTGTCTGTAAGACTAAATAAGCTAAAATGGTTTTGAGCTTAAATTTAGGTAAGCCTATGATTGTGCCAAGCCTCCTCCTTTCTAATATACGGTGGGAATAAATTATTTTTTCAACAAAGGTGAAACTTAAATATTATTAACATCCAGACAATGTCCTGGTACCAATTACTTTTTTCTTTTGGTATCTGGAAGTAATATCAACCCTATTCAAGGTCTTTCCATGAGGAGGCGAGGTGTAAAATGACTATTTTAATGGAGAGTAGAGAAAGTTACATCATTTCCCCAAAATAGAAGGGTGTCCTAGCAAGAAATATCATGTCTTTTGAAAAATAGTATGTGGAGGAAAGAAAGCACTAATAAGATGTTGATTACATCTCTGCCATTACATGATAACCCTTAAAATCACTTGCCTGTTGTATCCTGCTTTTTAATCTAGTCTTAAAATCAAAACTGAAGCAGATGCTTAATATACTTCTTTTGCAAAGCTGTTTACACTTAAAAATCATTCTGGAGAAACTTCTGCTTGCTAATGGGAAGCTGTCACGGCTGCTAAGCCAATTGTAGTTAGGCATAGCTGCATTGCCAGGTGCTGGCACATCTTGCTTAGCTCCTTCTGCAGGGAGCCCCAGATAGTGACACAACCCCAGATGTCTGGATGTGAGTCTGACCAAGCACTATGTCCTGCTCAGCACAGCTAAAGTCACTGCTGAGTTTATTTGTTGGGACTGAACATTATGCAACACATATGGCTATATCTGAACCGGTGAAGTTGCCTGTATTGTGCTAAGGGGTACAGACCCCTGTACGGACAGTTTTAGCTGTGAATCTCTGCATGGCAGTTGATTAAACAGGGACATAGCTTCCAGTCCTTGCAAACCAATGCCAGGTGATTTATGAATCCCTTCAACTCTTTTATGGGACAAACTGTTTTGGGTTGGGTTTCCTTTCCCTCTCTTTCAGAGGAGGTAATTCCTCTTGCTGTTTACATTAACTTTTATACAGAGCCATAGGCTTAATTCTGGGGAAAAAAAAAACAGTCTTGTTGAATAACTAAAGCAAAGCTCACCCACAAAGAGTGAGTATAGGAAGAGCATGACATGGAGTGGGTCTGTGGTCAGTAGAGATGTCGGCTCTGATGCCTTCAAGGCAAGATGCTCCCAGAAGCACAGGCATAACAGTATATGTCTGACCATGTTACAAGAACTTGTTTGCACCTCTCAGCTACACAAATACACAGGGAAGGAAAAACATGAGCTCAGAAAGCCAAGAAGAGACTTTGTCTTTTACTAGACCCAGTGTTTCCAGATGCCAGCAGTCTACCAGCTGCAAAGTAACTTACAGAGAAGAGGACAAAATTGGACCAGGTAACCCCAGAGCCCCTCTCACAGCATCACCTGCAAGCAGAGACTGGCAACATAGAAACATGCACAGCTCCTCCAGCACAGCTTGTCTGTCATGGTTGGTCTATCCAGATGCTTGCTTATTCCTTCTCTCCAGATGAATACCTTGTGATGACCAGGGTCCAGATGCACGCTTGACTGGTAATCAGATGCACACATGTGAAATCTCTGAGCCGTCAAAGGAGCTGTGCACCCCTGACTGCCCACTGAGCTCCAAACTTTCCAACCACACAGAGAACTGGGAGGCCAGGGGACTCCCCAGCCATCCTCCCTAGTCCTGGGGCACCACCCAAAAAGTAGCTCCAGGGGAAGATGAGAGATTTGAAAACCTTTGATGGAGAAAATGTTGACTGTCTGAGAGGGAAAGGAAAAGCCCTTGTTTACTACATATTTGATCCCTTCCCAGGTAACTCAATATCTGTGCATTTCAGATGCATGTTTCCCTGAACAACAGGAAATCAGCCTGTGCGTTTCAGAATAGCAGTGGCCTTTTTTGTAGGTAAAAATTGTAGACATCCCCACTCCAATTTTACAGACAAAACCGATTACTAAAGACTTGCCAGTAGATGGCAGGGTTACCTTGTGACAAAGCCGAAACTTTTACGTTGAAAGGGCTCCTGGGTAAAGGTTCAAGTGCTGGTTAAGTATATTTAATTAGCAGAATGAACTAATATCTGAAAAGGCATAAACACACGTTGGATTAACTGATCTAATGTGAGCTGGGAATGAAGAAGCTATATTTTAAGGTAGTGAAAAATCTTGAACCTCAACACAATATTAAAAATTAGCTTTGTTAAAAATGAGCTTCATTTAGACAACTGTTTCTACCACAAAACCGACAAGACAGAAAACACAGTGTTTAATGTGAGAATCCACTGCAGTTGCCAGCTGTAGAATAAAGTCATGGGAAAGGCAAAAAGCCCTCGCAAATATTACTGAAAGTGATCAGCAAAAGTGGCTTTCAGGACCAAAATCAGCTCAGCCAGACAGTGTAGTGTTTGCCTCTTTCTAGGGACTGAGCAAAAAAAGAGCACCCCAAAAAGGGAATTCTGTACCGCTTTTGCCAATATGAGAAAGCATGACCTCAGCGGGTGGAGAACATCTTCAAAGGTTTGGACCCCCCTCAGAGACAGCTGGGACAAAAGCCTCATGCACCCTGAGGATCTCAGAAACGTTTTTTTATGTGCTGGGAACTGAACCGCTCAGCCCAGTATGACTCAATAATAACTGGCTGCAAATGGACAAGGCTTCGGCTTCTTAAAACTACAATTCTCTGAAACCGCTTTTCAGCCAAAGCAGTAAGAAGCACCCCACTGTATTTCAAACACTTATAATGACTCCAGTAAGTAAATTCCCTTGTAAGTGTCCCAAGGTTGTATACGCATCTCCTTGAAGGATAGCTGGATTTCCATCAGGTGGATATAAATGTGGTCATTCAGGTTGTCTCAACACTTTCTGAGATCATTTGTAGATGACTACTAATGTCAAACCTTTGTACGCTGCAGATAAACTGAAATGGCTGCAGGACAAAATACCAGTCCACATTTTATATGGTTTTCTTTAGCTGAAAAGATTCAGACATCAGACACCCAATACTTTTGCTTCTCATTTGGTCTGTGCCAGATTTGGCTTGCCTCACTGAATTACTCACATATTTAATTTCACTACTATACTGTGGAATTAGAGGATTAGTGGAAATACTATATTTATTCGTAAAAAGAGGTTACCTGCTTTCTCTTGTGAAGAGCTAATAAGAAAATGCATGGGCTGACAATACACAGGGCTTCTGAAAAGTAAAAAAGCCCAGCCAGGCACACCTTCTGTGTCAGGACAAATTCTGCCTTTATTGCACCAGTGCCACTCAGCAGCACTACCCAACTGCAGACCATGCAGAAAAACAGAATTCTCATTCCTAGTAATAAACAGTATCTTCAAAGTCACATTTCCTATTATCTCCTGCAATAAACCACTCAACTTCCCCTGATAAGTGTAGAGTGTCACTAAAGAACATAGCTTCAGACTACGTTACTGAAAATAGTTTGGGGTTTTGTTTTTATTTTATAAAATCCTTAATAGTTAGTTGTCATATTTTTTGGTTTTTACATACTAATGCATGGTTATATTATATTCTTTAAAAGTTTCCCCCATCCTATAGCCACTTTATTGATGATTCACACCTATTGATTCGCCTTGTTTCTGAAAGCATTTGCTTTAAAAATACAAAACCAAAAAAGGAATAAAAACTGCATTGACTGATGCTTTAAAATCCTATCACCTTTTTGCAGTTGGATAATACACAAAAAGCTTTACATATTCCTAAAATTCTGACTCTGGTGAAAGTGTAACAGAAATGGTAATATTAACATGATCATCTTGATTTTTTCCCACAAAAATAAGATAATTCCAACTGCTCCAAGATCACGCCTTTTCTCCCCCTTTCAGCCTCATGAATAATTTGGCTCATCTTTCTCACTGACATAAACACTGAATCTTGCTGAAGGTCACGCAGCATTCCCAGTATCCTGTCATTCATGTGCAATTCAGCACTGTATTCTGTGTCTCATATTATTTTACATTCATGACATGCAGTTGTAGAGTGTTTCCATGGTGGTATAATGCCTGATAGTCAGTTCATGTGGTGAATGGTAAACACTGATGTTTCAAAAGCTAATTAGTAGTGTAGATTTGTTTTTTATTGCCCTATCTCAGTTTATTTAGCTGGAGAGCTATGGGCCAGGCGAGGTCAGCAAAGGCGATTAGAGAAATGATCATTGTTTCATACAATAGAAAGTTGAAATAAATAAGATTATTTGGTGTAGAAAGGGAAAGAATTAGAATCTGAGGCATCTGACATTATTAAGGTAACTGTAAACCAATTGTTTTGACCCTTAGGCCTTTGGCTCACCCAGGGTCCCCACTAATCCACTTGTCATCCAATATTTCTGTCTGAAGACAAAAGTCCTCTTAGGCTTTGACAGAGAACCGAGATCCTTCTGTTCCTGGCTCAGTGACTTTCATTTCCAGCCTCATGTTTCATCTCATCGGTGTCCTCTGAAGCAGTACCCTCTCTCCAGTTTCCACTAGCTAGAAGGAAATGTATAGGAAATCATGGGGCGGGGAAGTGGTGGGGGGTACAGAAAAAGAAAGGAACCAAAACTCTTCTATTTGTAAGAAGTGCTCTCAGTTGGCCTCAACTTACACATGGAAAGTTTTTTCTGCAAGTTGCTAGGGGGAGGGATGGGGACAGAGGGGCTTTCACCAGCCCTTCTTTTATTTCTTCATGTCCTAAAGAGCTTGGCAGCTTTTAAACAACGGTGCCAAACCCTCTGAACCCAGTTTTCTGTGACTTTGTTGTGGAATTTTCCCTTCAGATCATAAGAGCTGTGGATTTCACCCTCTCCTCAGCTGCCAATAATTTATGCAGACATATCTGCCCTTGGCTTAGCATATCCACATGGCTAAGCTTTCTGTAGCACACATCACTGAAGAGCCTGAGCGACAACACTTTCAATGCAACTACAAGCACATGTAGAAACTGTCCACATATATGCTGTAGGACAGGGAGAGTCAAGAGAATATCTCTTTACATCAAGAGAATATACTGCAAAGCCAAGAGAACCTCAAAGAGGAAATGAAACCACAAAAGATATGCTGTTCATTTCAAATTTGCGTTTGTGTAAGATGATATTATAGCGACCACATAATCAGTAGTTTTGTTTCATTTATGGACTGTGTCTTTGACATAGTTCAGGATGGAATTTCCCTCCGAAGAGAGTAATGAAAGTAGATCACTGCAGAGAACATCTTCCTCAACACGACAAGAATTTCTCCTCTAGGAGGAGCAAAGAGAGAGGTCACAGTAAAGGTATAAAAACAAGTTACTTTTGTAACCCCACGCCCTAAAAGATAAGGCATAGGGAGGAATCAAATTTAATTGGTCATTCCCATTCATACACTTGTAGAGGACAAAAAGGAACCACCAACAAAACTGGAAAGTAACAAATCCAGAAGTGCAGAAGAAAAGTAGTTATCACTACATGATACAATGAAGTACCAATAAAAAACACCATAAGATCATGAGCTTCATGCCTACTCTTTTATTTATTTATTTATTTATTACTCTACTTTATTTTGAGTTATTTCAAAGGGTAGGGAGGAGGAACAAGAACAAAACACAGGCCATGATATGAATGTATGCTGGTTTAAACAAATTAATAAATAAAGTATTTTGAACTAGACCCCAGTTGTCTGGCTCAAGGTAGAAACACCCATCCCCTCCTGTGACACCTCCTTCTGCACCAGTCTGGCACATTTGGTGCAGGCCAGGAGTTCCCAGGACCATGCGATTTCTGCATCTCCCTCCCAACGAAGACCCACACCTTTCAGGTGTCCACATCTTTCCCAAAAAACGGCATGCTACCCAACCAAGAAAGCAGTGCTGGCCTAGCTTGGAATTGCAGTCTTTTAGATGGGAATAATGTGATGACAGTGACTAATGTAACAATCTTGGGTAACAGATACAAATAAAACTAAAATGCAGCTCATATTTCAGAAAACAATTAAATTGAGCATGCCGAAGATATATATCTTAATAAAGTAAGTTAGTATTTTCTTCTTAGTATTCATGCAAGATCTAATTGTACTTGGGTCTAGAAATTTTAAAAAAGAAAGAAAAGGGTAACATCACCATAGTGAAAAAAGGCATTTCTCGTAATCAAAATTTTCCTTTCTACTTTATGTGAAAGATGCCAATCTAATTTCTAAATGGAATACATCCCCTCCTGTATCTATGTTGACTGGCACGTTAATACAGCTATTTTGCTCAATACTATTTGAAAACTTCCCTTTTTGCTTTCGTTTCTCTGCTGTTACCTGATGTTGTGTGGCACACAAGCTTGTCTCAGCCATTCCCGGATCCCACTCCACCTAGTGGATGGAGGGATTGTAATCCCACAAAATGTACAATTTAAGTTTATTTTAGTTTTCTAACAGCATGATTACAAGGCTTCCCTGATTATGCTGTTCAGATACAACTATCAGCAATACCAAAGTTCTGTTTGCTCTAAGGTAAAAGGCTGCCTCTTATTAAATAATGCTTTGGTTTTATAGGAGCAAAATGTGCCCACTATATTACTAAGTATAAAATGCCAGTGTTTATCTATGGCAGGCATTATCAAAGAAAATAACAATATTCTCAGGTTTATTCTTTATGTTAGCTCATCAATTTAATGTCAGGTAAATTAGGGAGATTTTTATAGCTAATCTAGAGCTAGAGTACACATCCGGAAGACCTGTGTTACAGTCCTCGCTCCACTCCGTGCACCAGTCCTCTGCATGCAGCTGGTGCAAGCACTGTTGGAAAAGTGGGATGGAAAAAAGCCTCCAGAAGTCCACACACTCACTTGACAGACTGGGATTTCAGACCTTGCTCCAGACTGGATAAAGCATGAATTTGAAGCCAGCTCTCCCTCCCTCTCCCAGAGACCTTAGCTGTTTTTTCCTATGCACCAATGACATCAAGCTTAGCCACCAGGGTGCAGAGTCAGTTCAGAAAGCTTGCCCAACTTGCAGCGTTCAAGGCACAAATGATATACCAGGTGGGTATACCTAATGCTGGAAGAAAGGGCCAGGATCAGTCATTTCAAGCCCCGAGCAAGGCAGCCTGACCCGCTGGAAGGCAGTTCCTCGCTGGTCTTCAGGAGCTTATGGTCAGATAGCAGCTGCGTGCCACAGGTGCTGGAAAAGGCAGTATGCCCTCGCAGCTCAGCTGTCTTCCTCAGGGCTACTCTACTACACATTGGTTGCAAGAGTGGGAGATGGGGAAGGAAGAAAGGGACATCAAGGAAGCATTGAACCGAAGGAAGCAGTGCAGCACAGCCACTGCTTTTAACTGCTGGGGTGGTACAAGTCCTTGGTTCCTACCTGCTGCAGACCAGGAAGAGCAACAGGAGACTTCCCATGGTAGTCTACACGGCTACATCTCCCTGCTGAGTTACCCCCAGAACAGCTATAGTGAATGGGAGGACAAGCACAGGTCACACCAAGCATAGGAGGTAGTGATGTTCCAGGAAAGGGCATAGAGCAAATAATGGGGTGGCTTTACTGTCAGCAGTGGGGTGATATCAAGATGTGGAAGTGCTGGAAGGAGACAAAAGTCCCAGCAAAACTGCCTCTTCAGCAGGTGTGTGGGCATCCAAATTCCTACGGCTGTCTCCAGCAACATAGGCTTATGTTCACTGAAACCCGGGGAGACTGAAAGAGTAGCCACTTTCAGGGGGACTAAGGAAAAATGTGTGACTTTTCCAAACACAAAAATTCAGCCTCATCTCACACAGATCTGACATGCACTCAGAGAGCAGCAGTCCTACCTGACTTAAAGGAGGTTGTGAGATTGGGGACTCAGTTATCTAACTGCTCCATCATTAACCGATAAATAAAAGCCACTCGATTGTGTTCAAAACCAGTACTTAAACGTGAGAGGAAGGAAAAACAAATGCATAGCAAGTGGGGCCAAGCTAGTGCAAATCACAAGTCAGTGGCAAACAAGGTCCTATGACCAAACCAGCTCCTCCCATCAAGAAAATGTTTTGCTGCATGAGTGGATGAGTAAGAAGCACACTCCTTGACCTACTCCCTCAGTTGGCACCTGGCTCTGGCCAAGCCTGACAACACCAGATGCATCTTCCCCACTGTCTTCCAATTCTTCCATACTGGAGACCCTGACCACAAGAAGCCCTGGCTGTCAGCAGCCCATCTCGCCAGAGACCATCTCACCAGTGCCTGCACCGCTCCCAAGCACTGGCTGCATCCATGTTCAGCCGCTGCAGCCACCCCTGCTCTTCTTGCATGCAAGGTGGTGGGTCCAGGTGCCCAGGCCCTTGGCACAACTAGTCCAGCTCCCCGGAGTGGGTCTTCCTCTCCATTTCTGAGCCCTCCGTTGCTGTTCCTCTTCAGTTTTCCCTGTGCAAGCTGGAGTCCTGCTTCGATGTGCACCACAGTGCACCTCATGTATGCCTCCCCCTGCAATGAGATGCAGTCCTAACCCATATTCTTCTGGCAGTTTCAGCAAATGCTCTCTCATCTGATTACTCCAAGGAGGAGCAGAGGAGTTTTGGTTACTACTGCCCTGGAAGCAACCAGAAGAGGCTATCAAGAGCAGGGTCCAAGCCTGGCTATAGGAGGACTACAAACACCTGGAAACATAGACCCCCATGGTCTAACCCACTGGCCTTGATGCTCAGCTGAAGGTGGCCCTTCATCCTCCTCTTCTGATGCCACAAGGTGAGGAAGGAAGTACAGGAGGGTGGCACGGGACAGCACCGGCACACACCAGGTCCCTGCCAGACTCCTGCCCGAGGCTGCCCGCATACATCCTAATCCATTTTTAGCGGCTGCACAGCACGTACAGTTAGCACCAACCACATTCAAGCAGCTTTGCTCGAGCTAAAAGACAGCTTTACCCTCTTGTGACAGAGCACTTGGATACCTACAGAGGCAGCGTCAGCTCCCCGCAGGCTGGGACCTCCTCAGGCTGGGCTTAAACTGGAGCTGGGAGCTGTAATCCCGTTACGAATATAGTCTCGCGGGGTAAA